>NC_060276.1:1325909-1332581 GCF_021613505.1 Equus quagga
CAATCCTCCTCTTTTTGCTGAGGAAGCCTGGCCCTGAGCTAACATCGTGCCCATCTTCCTCTACTTTCTATGTGGGACGCCTACCACAGCATGGCTTTTGCCAAGCGGTGCCATGTCCGCACCCGGGATCCAAACCGGCGAACCCCGGGCCACCGAGAAGCGGAACGTGCACACTTAACCGCTGCGCCACCTGGGCCGGCCCCAGGTGGAGCGCTTTTACTTTAGTCTTTTTTTTCCCCTTTACTTTTATTGAGGTAAAATTCGCATGACAAGGAGGCCGGCCTGGTGGCCGAGTGGTTGGGCTCGCGTGCTCTGCTGCGGTGGCCCAGGGTCTCACAGTTTCGGATCCTGGGCGCGGACATGGCACTGCTCATCAGGCCACGCTGACGCGGCGTCCCACGTGCCACAACTAGAAGGACCCACAACTGAATATACAACTATGTACTGGGGGGATTTGGGGAGAAAAGCAAAAAAAAAAAAAATTCGCATAACATAGAATTAACCATTTTATACTATTTTATATCATTTTATAGTATATACAGTAGCTTATGTATATAACAATGTTATACATTATATATATTAGATGATGTAATTTTACATAAGTACAATATTACAAATTTATACTATACGTATATATGTATGTAATACGTAATGTGATGAAATATGTAATATATAGCATATAATAGGAAATTATATGTTATAGTTTTTTATATCGTTTAGTACGTTTGCACTGTTGCCAGCCACCATCTCTAAGTAGTTCCAGAACATGTTCGTCACCGCAAAAGAAAGCCCTGTACCCATTAAACAGTCTTTTTAATCTTTAAAGCATAATTTTAGTGACTTTTAAAATTTTTCTAACCTTCTGCTCATCACCATCCCCAATCCATTAGTGCGTAGGTCCTACCAAGAGGGACATTACCCTGATGACAGCATTACAACCATCCAGTGAAGACCCACCACCTGACCAAAGACCCTGCCTGAGTCCTCCAGTTGTCCCAACAGCAACAGTGCAGGACCCCAAGGGACACTGAGCTGCCAGCTCTCTAGTTCCCTTCTCTCTGGGACAGATCCTCAGTCCCTGCCCTCCAGGAAGGGTGGGGCAGCAGGCTGGCCTTGACGTGTGGTAACGTGATGGGTGAGTCAGGAGGACAGTCTCTTCCTCTTTCCTTCTCTCCAGTCCCTGCCCAGGCAGGCGCTGGGATTCCGTGGGTTGTTGCAATACACTTACAGCCGAGGCAGGCAAGGAGACAAGCTGGTCTGCACAGGTATGGGAGCCCTCTGGGGAGAAGTGGGGAGGAAGTTGCCCCAAGCCTGGGGAGGGGGATACGAAGGGAAGGGAACCCCAGGACTGGGGCCAAGGCCTGGTGTTGGGAGCCTGGGCTGGGCTTTGGGCTGAGGCCAGAAACAGTCACTTTCTGGTTCTTCTTGCCCTTGGCCCTCATGGGGGCCCCTGGCGCCAGGGCCTCCAAGCTTGGGCCTCCAAGCCTGCGGTTGCCAGCTCAGGGCTGCCTAAATACCCACATACGTCCCAGAATAGGCACCAGGGCAGGGGACTCAAACTAGCATGAGTGACAGAGCAGGTGGCCAGGGAAGAAGAGGCATTGAGCCCAGCCAGGAGAGTGAAGGAGATGGACAGAGACGCAATGACAGAGACAAAGATCGGGGAGAGCAGAGAAAGACAGAGGCAGAACATGAGCCCAAGAGGAAGGCAATGAGGTGACAGAGAAAAGCCGGCAGACAGAAGTACAGAGACTTATGTCACTGAATGAAAGTGACAAGGACAGGGAATGGAGCAAGGGGCTGAGCCCAAAAGATAGGGCAGAGTCTGGGTGAGCCTGAGAGAAAGATAAACCAAGAGAGATGCTCAGGGGTCGGCCCTGTGGCACAGCGGTTAAGTGCTCACATTCCGCTTCGGCGGCCTGGGGTTTGCCAGTTTGGATCCCGGGTGCGGACATGGCACCGCTTGGCAAGCCATGCTGTGGCCCGCGTCCCACATATAAAGTAGAGGAAGATGGGCACGGATGTTAGCTCAGGGCCAGTCTTCCTCAGCAAAAAGAGGAGGGTTGGCAGCAGATGTTAGCTCAGGGCTAATCTTCCAAAAAAGAGAGAGAGAGAGAGAGAGAGATGCTCAGGAAGAGAGGGGCTCCAGTTGGTAAGACGAACAAGAACGGCTGCCGCTGGTGGCGGGGGCGTGAGAAAGGGGTCCCATCACATACCACAGTGGGGTGATTTGGTGTATCTGAGGTCATTTTACATGCATACACCCTTGAGCCCAGCGATTCTACTGCTGGGAATTTGTCTTAAAGATAATATCTCACAAGCAGGGAGAGAGATATGCACGAGGATGGTCCTCCTAGATGCTAATAGTGGTGAAAAGTTGGAATCAACCCTGAGGTTGAACCCTTGTGGACTGCTGGTGGGAATGTAAGATGGTGCAGCTGCTGTGGGGAAACAGCAAAAAATTAAACACAGCATTCCCATATGATTCAGCAATTCCACTTCTGGGTATATACCTAAAAGGAATGAAAGGGGCTCAAACAGATATTTGCACACCCATGTTCACAGCATGATTCACAGTAGCCAAAAGGTGGAAGCAACCCAGACGTCCATCAACAGATGAATAGATAAACAAAATTTGGCCCATCCACACAATGGAATGTTATTCCACCTTAAAAGGAAGGACATTCTGACACGTGCTACAACATGGATGAACCTTGAGGACATTATGCTAAGGAAAATAGGCCAGTCACAAAAGGATAGATATCATATGATTCCACCTGTATGAAGTCCCGAGAGCACAGACAGAAAGGAGGATTTGGGGCAGGGGGGTGGTGCCAGGGGAGGGAGAAGGGGAGTTAGTGTTGTTAGTGTTTCATGGGGACAGAGTTTCAGCTCAGGAAGACGAAAAAGTTCCGGGGATGGATGGTGGGGATGGCTGCGCGGCAATGTGAATGTACTTTGATGCCCCTGAACTGTAGTCTCAAAAGTGGTTAAGATGCTAAATTCTATGCTCTGTGTATTTTACCACAATTAAAAAGAATGAGGTCAAGCCATACGTGCCAGTGTCAGAAGGTGTCCCCAGGGAGGAAGGCAGGACATCTGCAACACTGGCAGCTCTGGGAGACTGGTGCTGGGCAGCAGGATGAACATCACTTTCTCTGTCCCGTATTATCATGTCCTGGAACCAGAACTGAGTCCAGCTGGGACTGTACCTTGTGGTGACCTGGATTCCTCTGGAGGGTCCCAGCAGCCCGCACACAGCCATGCACTGCCCCGCTGTGTTCCTGCTCCTCCTCCTGGCCGGTGGGGCGGAGGCCTTTCGCATCTGTGCCTTCAACGCCCAGCGGCTGACGCTTGCCAAGGTGGCCAGGGAACATGTGATGGACACCTTAGTTCGGGTAGGTTCATCACTTCAGGGAAGCTGCACCCCTAAGGGCCGTGACCCAAAGCCCCCAGCCCTGCCTGATCAGGGGCATGTTCCAGAGAAGAGGAGACATCAAGAGACATGGGTGTGGAGACATGGGGCACACGTCTTCCCTGTCCTTAGCCTCAATCTCCTCCTCTGTAAAATGGGTGCAGTGTGGGTAGGGATGGCATTCAATCCTCTCCCAGGCTCTTTCTAGTCCCCACTGCTCTCTGTGGGTAGAAGCTGGCACCACATGACACTCTTGGCCACGCCAGTGCCATTTCCCCAGGAACACCACCCCCCCCCCCAGGGTGGCTGGCACTGAGTGGGGCTGGCCTTCCTGGTATCCTGCAGATCCTGGCTCGCTGTGACATCATGGTGCTGCAGGAGGTGGTGGACTCTTCTGGCAGTGCCATCCCCTTGCTGCTTCGAGAACTCAAGCGGTGAGGACGGCTCTGTGGGTGTAATCTGAGGCCCTACCCCAGAGCCTCGGGGCTCCTGACCCTGAGTTCCCCTTTTCTGGCAGATTTGATGGCTCCGGGCCCTATGACTTCCTGAGCAGCCCCCCGCTGGGGCGCAGCACATACAAAGAGCAGTACGTGTACATCTACCGGTAAGCACAGACAGTGGCCAGCTTCCTTCTCATCGTGTTCTTTCTCCTCAATGGTTTTATTCTGGGATCTTCCTCTCCTCCACCCCAGCCAGCTTTGGTGCCCATGTGTCCCTACAGAAGGAGGCCTTCCTTCTCCATGCACAGATGTGGAGCCCCTCTGCCTCTCTCTTGTAAAAGCCACTGGGGCTTAGAGTGAGGCTGGCCCCCTCTTTGGGAGCGGCTGGCTGCAGCTTCTAGGAAGAGGCTCAACAGGGGCCCATTGTGGTCCTTGGGCAGACCTAGTTTCCAGAAACAGTCCTAAGTTGCTGGGAGGACAGCCTGGGGGAAGGCCCTTTGGGGTCAGGATCCAGAGGTCAGAGAAGGAGACCTGTTTCTCTATATAGATGAACTTATATGATGTCTAGAATTCACTCCAAAATAATAGGGGAGGGGCCGGCCCAGTGGTGCAACAGTTAAGTTCACATGTTCTACTTTGGCAGCCTGGGGTTCACCAGTTCGGAACCCAGGTGCCGACCTACACATCGCTTATCAAGCCATGCTGTGGCAGGCATCTTATCAAGCCATGCTGTGGCAGGCATCCCACATGTAAAGTAGAGGAAGATGGGCATGGATGTTAGCTCAGGGCCAGTCTTCCTCAGCAAAAAAGAGGAGGATTGGCGGCAGATGTTAGCTCAGGGCTAATCTTCCTCAAAAAAAAAAAAAAAAAAACCACAAAAATAACAGGGGAGGCCGGCCCTGTGGCCTAGTGGTTGTTAAGTTTGGTGCACTCCACTTTGGCAGCCCGGGTTTGTGTGTTCCGATCCCAGTCAGTCCTACACTACTTGTCAGCCATGCTGTGGTGGTGACCCACATATAAAGTGGAGGAAGATTAGCACAGATGTTAGCTCAGGGCTAATCTTCCTCAGCAAAAAAAATAAAATAAAATAACAGGGGAACAGAAACACATCCATACAGGAGTGCTCATAGCAGCATCACTTATAACAGCCCCAAAGTGGAAATGGCCCAAGTGTCCATCAGCTGGTGAAGGTTTGTGTGTGTGGTCTCTGCACAGGATGGAAGGAATGGAGTCCTGACCCATGCTGCAGCATGAGTGGGCCTTGAAAATTGATGCTAAAGGAACAAAGTCAGACACAGAAGACCGCATACTATTTGATTCCTTTCACATGAAATGTCCAGAATAGGCAAATCTACAGAGAGAGAAATCAGATCAGTGGCTGCCAGGGGCTGACGAGGAGGGGAATGGAAAGTGATTGCTGATGGGTACAAGGTTTCTTTTTGGGGAGATAAGAATATTCTAAAATTGATTGTGGTGATAGTTGCACAACCTTGTGAATGTACTAAACACCATTGAATTGTGCATTTTAAACAGGTGAATTTCATGGTGTGTGAATTATATCTCAAAAAAAGTTCTAGAGAAAAAGTCTAGGAAGGCTGTGCCCACATGAAATGGGGCTGCTGATGGAGGGCCCCTTCCCTGAGTGCCAGCTTTGATATTGGCACTTGCAAACCAAAATCACTGACGTGGAGCCTCTGCTTCCTGTCCCTTGGTTCCCCAGGTCCCACAAGACACGGGCCCTGGATCACTACCTGTATAATGATGAGGATGACCTCTTTGCCCGGGAGCCTTTTGTAGCCCAGTTCACTTTGCCTAGCAAGGGTAGGAGGGGAAGAAGGGTGGCCCTGTTCTGTGGGTGGGGGAAGGGGATCTGGCTGGCTCTCCCAGGGGCTTGGTTACCCGCAGGAGGCTGGGCAGAGAAGGGCCAGGAGTGGGTGGGAGCCCTCCATCCCTGGGGCTTCGCAGTCCTTCCCAGCCTGGTGCTGGTCCCGCTGCACACCACTCCGAAGGATGTAGAGAAGGAGTTGAACGCCCTCTACGACGTATTTCTGGATGTCTCCCAGCGCTGGCAGAACAAGGTAGGACTGGACAGATTGCATGGGAGGGATGAGGACAGGATGGCTAGCTAGGTGGCTGGGCCCAACTGCTGTCCCCTTCTCCAGGATGTGATCCTGCTTGGGGACTTCAATGCTGACTGCGCTTCGCTGAACAAAAAGCACCTGGGGGAGCTGGTGCTGCGGACTCAGGCAGGCTTCCACTGGGCGATTGCTGATGGAGAGGACACCACGGTGCGGGCCAGCACCCACTGCACCTATGACCGCATCGTGCTGCACGGGGAGCGCTGCCAGAGCCTGCTGCATGCCGCGGCCACCTTTGACTTCCCCAGGAGGTTCCAGCTCACCGAGGAGGAAGTAAAGGGGTGGGGAAGGAATGGGGTCAGCGGGAAGTCCTTCAGCCCTGACACTAACACTTTGTCCCACCGCCCATCCCCAGGCTCTCAACATCAGCGACCACTACCCTGTGGAGGTGGAGCTGAGCCAGGCGGTGTGCAGGGTTCAGCCCCTTGGCCTGGCCGTTCTGTTGCTGCCATCATTGCTGCTGCCACTCCTGCCCCTTCAGCTGGACCTAGTGGCCTGAAACTGCCCAATGCCTGCTGCCCACAGATGTGATGACTACACTGCCTTCAGGACTCAAACCCCGGCCTCCCTGTCCATCCTGTGCTGGGGCCAAAGTGACTCCTGAGGGCCTCAACTGCAGCCCTGTCCCGTCAGACTGCAGCCCGGCCCAGCCCTCCTCCATTGGACTGCAGCCCGGCCC
>NC_060276.1:1332591-1338224 GCF_021613505.1 Equus quagga
GCCCAGCCCTCCTCCATTGGACTGCAGCCCGGCCCAGCCCTCCTCCATCTGCCCTTTCTTTGGTTTGGCTTATGTTCTTCGGTTGGGCCTGTGCCTGGCATGAGAATGTGGAAGACAAGGAAGGCAGGGGCCCTGAGGCTGGAGCCATGCTCCTCTTCCCCCAGGTAGTTATCAGGAGTGGAGATAAAGGAGGCTCCAGGGCTTGGGGAGGGGAAGAGAGGGCTTAGGAGGTGATCTCGGCTAAACTCCTGATTCCTGCAGGACTCAGAAAAGGGAATCCCAACAGATCAAAAAGATTTTATTACATGACAAAAAGTAAATTTACACATACACTGAGAACAAAAAACTAGATTGGTGGGGATATTACATATGCGTAGCAGATATGTCAGAGGGCCATCTTTATTGTACACAGGCTTCATATGAATCAAGAAAATATTAAGACCACAGTAGATACAAGGATGGAGAGAAGCAGATTACACACGCGCATGTGCAGAGTAACTAAGGAACGAAATGTTTCTCATTGCAATCCAGTGAATGAAAATAGTTGCAAACAGTCCCGATGCCTGCAGTCAAGCCCATGTTCATAACCACTGTGTGGCCTGGCCCCGCCACTTAGGGTGCTGTCAGTCCGCATTGGCACATGCTTGGGGTAGGAGGGAGCCTGGAGGAGGCTGGTTACCAAGGCTACAGGTGCACACAGAAGAGATCTATAACTAAAGCATCTACCAGAGCACACAGGGAGACGGACTCCAGGGTGGGGGAGTCGGCCAAACATTCACAACCAGCCCACGTGGGGTTGTTGCTGTCACGGGACCCTCCCTTCCCCAGCTCCATTTTCCAGAGAACAGAGCTCAGTAAAAACATAGCAGGACATCAGGGCTGCTTAAGCACAAATTATCATATTTATGGCTTAAAACCATCATTTTTGAGGTAAGAAATAAATCTTAAACTTTAGAAATGGCTATAGGGAGGCTGGCCCGGTGGCGCAGCAGTTAAGTGAGCATGTTCCACTTCGGCAGCCTGGGGGTCCGCCGGTTTGGATCCCGGGTGCGGACATGGCACTGCTTAGCAAGCCATGCTGTGGCAGGCATCCCACATATAGAGGAAGATTGGCAACAGATGTTAGCTCAGGGCTAGTCTTCCTCAAAAAAAAGAAATGGCTATAGGGGCTGGTCCCGTGGCAAGTGGTTAAGTTTATGCGCTCCGCTTCAGACACTTGGGGTTCGCAGGTTTGGATCCCGGGCGCAGACCTAGCACTGCTCATCAGGCCATGCTGACACAGCGTCCCACATAGCACAACTAGAAGAACCTACAACTAGAATATACAACTACGTACCAGGAGGCTGTAGGCAGAAGAAAAAAGAAAAGATTGGTAGCAGATGTTAGCTCAGGGCCAACCGTTATAAAAACAAAAACAAAACTTAAGAATAAGAAGCCTTTTAAAAGAAAAAAAATGGCTGTAGGTAAAAATCACAAAAAGCCAGAGGCCTGAGGGGCCATGGGGACTAAGCTCTGCATGGAGGCCTGCCTGGGGAGCAGCCAGCAGACTGGAGCAGCTCTCCCCACCATGCGTAGTCCTGGAATCAGATCCCTTCGCTGTCTTCTCCCAGGTGCAC
Organism: Equus quagga; assembly: GCF_021613505.1. Lineage (NCBI taxonomy): Eukaryota > Metazoa > Chordata > Mammalia > Perissodactyla > Equidae > Equus > Equus quagga. The sequence goes on from NC_060276.1 coordinate 1,334,208, forward strand.
AGCCTCAGGCCACCCTGGCTAGCAGAGCTCTGCAGGCCTCTTTGCTGCTCCCCTCGAACACTTGAGTCCTACCATTGCTCTTGCAGCAGAGTAGCCCTGGCACAGTTGGGGCACCAGACAGCACATGGGGATCCTTAGGCCAAGGAGGGCTACGCACTGTTTGCCCAAAGGCCTCTTGCTGCCAAGCCCTATGGGCCAATTCAGCTGTGGGAGCTTGGTGTGAGGGTGGACACTGGCCAGTGGTGGAGAGGGCCCTGCGAGTAAGGCCCTAGAAGTTGGGGGGTGGGGGTGGGTAGAGCAGTGAGTCAAGGAGATTGCTTAATAACTCAAAAGGGGACTGTGAACCTACAGCATGCGATGGGAGGCGGGTCTGAGTTAATGTTCCCAAGAGGCAACTTAGGAGAGGCTGCTAGTCCTAGCCCATGCTCTGGGTTTGTTCCCTCACTGGTAGTACAGTGACAGCTGGCCAGCTTAGTTGTCAGCCTTTTTCTGAAGAAGGGACAGTGACCCTAGGGTTCCCAGAGGCTCCGCTGGCATGAATCCAGATGCAAAGACAGATGGACAGTAAGTAGGATTTATTGATGGGCATGAGTAAGAAGAGGGCAGTGCTGAGGCTCTCATGAGTGCAGGGCTCGCCATTTGTCCAGGGGGCCACGATTAGGGATGTATTTAACTCCACAGCCATCTGGGATGAGCCGCTTTTCAGCCACCATGTCTTCAAATTCATCTGCATTAAACTTAGTAAAGCCCCACTTCTTCGAGATGTGAATCTAGGGAGAGAGACACAGAGGTGAGTCAGGAGGCCCGAGGACTAGGGCAAGAAAAGATGCGACCAAAGCTACAGCACTACTTACCTTCTGGCGGCCAGGGAACTTGAACTTGGCCCTGCGTAGGGCTTCAATCACATGCTCCTTGTTCTGCAGCTTGGTGCGGATAGACATGATGACTTGGCCAATGTGGACCCTAGCCACTGTGCCTTGGGGCTTTCCAAAGGCACCCCGCATACCGGTTTGGAGCCTAGATTGAGGATAGCATCCAACATGAAATGTCCACTGGAAAGGGCTGTCTCCAAGGTCCCTTAGGGCAACCCATACAAGCAACAGGCTGCATACACTACCAAGGAGGCTGCTGTTTGCAGCCAGTGCACACCGGGCCCCCATGGGGAAAAGGACCCGGTCGGCTTAATTGGCTGCAGAGAAGAGAGAACCCCCAAACAGAAAAGACCAAAAAACAGACTAATGAAAGCCCTCCAAACTGTGAGCACCCAACCTACCTGCTTGCTGGCAGACTGTCATCAGTTTCACAGCAAGAGGAGCTACTCCCTCAGAGCCACCTCCCTCCACCCGCTGCCCAGAGGCTGCTTAGCCATGATGCCTTCTGTGTTTGTTTCTGGGAGTCAGTTCTGTTCATCTATGTAGTCGTGAGGGGAAAGCGTCCAGTGAAATACACCTGTCAGCCCTTGGCCTGGCTTTGCTATGGGTGGCTGAGTCTTTATGTGGAGCCACCTCTTTCCCCTAACTGATGGGAAAAAAAATCAAGCCAGAGGCCTCAAGTTATGAGAAAATAACTAAAAAAGCTAAGAACCAGGACCCAGCTCACCTGTCAGCCCCAGCACAGGACAACATCTTGTTGATGCGGATGACATGGAAGGGATGGAGCCGCACTCGGATGTGAAAGCCATCTTTGCCACAGCTTTTCACCATGTACTTGTTGGCACAAATACGAGCAGCCTCCAGGGCTAAGTAGAGGGAAAGGCAGGCAGAATGAGACACAACGGCACACAAGTACTTACCATGGCCCTCCCTGGCTCTGGGGACATGTGTATTGGCCAGCTGAATTTTGCAAAGAGGTTTACAATTGGGTGCTCATGATTAATGAACTGGTAATTACAGTAGAGTACTCTGAGTCCGACTGGGAGAGTATATAGAAGAGACTAGACGTGATTAGCAAAGAATCCTGCCTCACCTTCTGAGGAGAGCTGCTCATATTCATCAGACACCATGTGGCCACAAAGTGGGAACTCATCAACTTTTGCCTTCTTCCGCCCCAGATCGAAAATGCGAATCTTGGCGTCTGAAAAAACCTCAAGTTGTTTTTGTTGGGTGTGGGGCGGGGGGGGGGGGCGCATAGGCAACCAGGTCAGTGCAGCCAAATCAGTTTGGGAGCTCTTCCACTACTTACCAGGGACACCTCGGCAGAAGCGAGACTTTGGGTATGGCTTGTTCTTACAATACCGGTAACTGCAGGGGAGGAAAAACCCAAGTTTGCAGGGCTCCACAAGTGAACTAGACAATAGGTACTTTGAGTGTTCCCTCAAGTTAAGACCAAAGTAGGGCTGGGAAAGGGGGGGTGAAATATGTCAATCTCTAAGGAGTCCCATTCCTAGAAATTGGCTCTAAACCAAGACACGGTCTGAACGAGGTGATGAAAAGGTGGAGAACATCCATGCTAGAAACACGAAAGCAAAAACATCTTCCTTACTCCCTATCGGGTTTTAAACCCGCTCTAATGCCAACACTTTGAAATAGACTTGTCCAGTTAAAAAAAAAATCTCGCTTCAAGGCACCGCATACTACAAATTCGCTGCCTAATAGCACAGTTCATGCCAGCCACCTAAAGACCTGAGCACGTGGTATTAAACCCGCCTCCGAGCCACGTGATGGGCTCCAGGCGCCCCCTGCAGGGCACATAAGCCTGAGCCCGATTTTCCAGGACTGCCGCTGGCGTCCCAGACCACCACACGGCATGTCGCCCAAAAGTAAAACGGAGATGGCACACAAAGGCCCCGAGAGGGCATCGAGCCTGAAAAGGCGACTAACTTCCAAGACAGAGGGCGGGATGCAAGGTGGACGTCACTTCAAGTCCAAAACTGCCACGGCACATGCAGTCCAGGGTCAACCGGCCACCCCAACAAAATGGGGGAAGCATTAAACAGGGACATGAGCTTTTAAAGAAACAGATTATATAAACGAAGACCTAAAACGACTTGGAAGACATTGGGGAAAACGTAGAGGCTGTTCCCACGACCGGAAAGCCGCCCCATCCCACGGTTGCTTTTAGAGGCCAAAGGGAGTTCTCCCCTCCCTTTTCCCGGCAGCAAAACTGCATGGATACGGCACTCACCATCGGGCGGGGCGGCGGCCCATGGCGACACCAGGATCTTCAGTGGCTGAAAAGAAACAAAGAAAGTCGGAAGAGAAAAGGGGGACAGGCCTCAAACCAAAGGAGAGAACCGGCAACCGCACCACATAAGCTCGGACCAACAACTACTCACCGCGCCGGTGGGAAAAAGGCGCTCTCTCGCCTGCGCATGCTTTATATAGGCGGTCTATCTTCGCGCGTAGGAACCATAGAGTCCGGGCGAAGGCGGGTGGACGCTCTGTCACTTCCTGACCATAGACGCAGAGGCGCCCTGCGCCTGCGTGCGGGCGTGGCCGGGCCCCTGCGCAGAGCGGGGACGCGGCTGTGCACCCCGTCGCGGGCGGCAAGCTGACAAATGGGGTCTTGCCACATCCGCACGAGAAGCCCGCTTCCGGCTGGCCATCTTGGGCGTAGAACTCGTGCCCGAGGCTTTGCCGTAACTATGAAAGGCGTATGTTCCTAGAGTTGAAAGAAGCAAAGTACTCCCGAGTGGGGCTCATGGTCGCGCTCGTGTTCCCGAGAGTCGCGGGGCCCGGGACACGCCCTCTGTGCCTCCCTCTGGGCTCCAGGGCCCGGCAGGGACGCGCTATGCTGAACCCTCGTCCCACGTTCCCTTGTTGACAGGGAAGCCAGAGCGAGAGGCCCGCCCCCCGTTCGCCCTGTCCTAACCGAAGAGTCTGCAGTAGGCCTTTTGCTGTGAGCCGTGCTCCGTGTCCCGGTTCCCCGGAGGTCCCGGGCAGTCGGCCCTCACCTGAGAAAGGCTGAGAAGACGCCTCCACTGAGACCCGGGGCCCAGGAGACCCCGTGAGCACTGTTGAGCCCGCCCCACACACCCTGTCCCGGCAGAGAAAAGATTTCTGCTCTTCAGGGTGTCTT
>NC_060276.1:1398399-1466625 GCF_021613505.1 Equus quagga
TTTTTTTTTCACTTTAAAAAATTCCGTTTACTTTAAGAAAGGAATGCTTGGTTTGTCTACTAATTGTTTTTAGACTAATTCCTAGTGGAGAGAGGATACAAAATGTCTCGCAGTGTTAATTTAAAAGACACGTGTATAAAAACAGGGGCAGGTCGGGGAGCGGGGTGTGCCTGTCCGGAGGGACGCGAGGGCCTTTTCCTTTCTTCTTGTGGAGAGGGAGCCCGCGCCGAATTCCCCTCTTGTGCTTAGCTGTCACACCCTTCAAGGGCATCCTAGCTTCCGGTCACTTTTCAGTTGGCCTCAGCGTTACATCAGCATGCCCTTCTTCCGGGCACCCAGACACAGCACCGCCGCACCATCTTAAGAGATGGAATGGGCTGCCGTGGGGAGAGGGCAGCGAGCAAGGCACCGGGTGGGGGTCTCCCAAGGGGCCGCACCCTTGACTCTGAGGCTCTGCGATGGTGCATGGCAGGTGGTGTTTAGTCCCTGTTCCCTCCGAGTCTCCGTGAACTGCTCTCCCATGCTTCTGTAACTAATGGATCTGACTTGGTCTGCGAAGCTGCAAGGACAATATCAATATGGGAAGAGAACTTGACTGAAGTTTTCAGCAATATTCAGCCAGGATATTCCTTCTAAACTCTGCTCCAGCTTGATCAGAGTATCGATAATTCCTTCTGTCAACAGGACACAGGGCTAACTTCTCCTCTAGGTGTACATGCATCCTTTATCTCCAGGTCCAATTCTTCCAGCCAGCAGCCCGAGGATCCCGGCCGCTCGCAGCCCCCGGGGGCCGGGCGCCCTGCACCGACGCCTCCCGAGGGCACACGCAGTCCCTACCCACAACGAGCAGATCCAGCTGGGCCGGCCAGCGCGGTGCCTCCTCACAGCACTATCCGCTCCGAGACGGCGTGAAGGCGCCGGAGGCCGAGGGTCCCCAGGCTCGCCCTGCGCTCGGGCCCCGCCAGCTCAGGTGGCAGCGAGGAAGGAAGGTGCTAGCGAGACTCTTCTAGGAGGTTTACGGTTTTGGGTCTTACGTGCAAGTCTTTAACCCACTTTGAGTTAATTTTCGTGGATGGTGTAAGATAGCGGTCTAGTCTCATTCTTTTGCACGTGGCTGTCCAGTTTTCCCAGCACCGTGTACTGAAGAGACTTTCCTTTCTCCATTGTATGCTCTTGGCTGCCTTGTCGAAAATTAGCTGTCCATACGGGACGTCATCTCTGAGGCCCAGTCAGGAAGGATGGGGCGGGCACGTATCCAGGGACGCGAGACACAAAGGGCCTCCTTTGGCCACAGCAGGAGCTCCTTCCCGGGAACAACTGGACACTCGGCTGCCCCCTCCAGGCTGGCGCCTGCCACCACCTGAGCCACCAGAGCCCAGCACGGGGCTACCTGACACCGTCATTGAGGAAAAGGGGTGCGCCTTGTCAGCCTGCACCTCCACAATGTGGCCCACACCACTCCACTCCACTCCCTGCCCCCACCCACTTCACTGGCAGCATGGGGGAAGGTGGGAGGGGAGGGGAGGGACCGTGCCTGTGTGCAGAGGGAGGTCACTCCCACCTCAGGCAGGGCAGCTGCCCTGCCCCCACCCCTGCCCCTGGGGAGGAGAGGGAGTGGGGGCAGGACTGAGCCACTGGCTGGGGACGCTGGAGGTCGGGGAGCATCCTGCGGCCAGGGCCTGGGTGGGGACTCACACGGCACTGGCGCTGAATGGGCTGGCTGCCGTGATGAGAAAGAGCTTCCTGCCCGTGTGCCCGGGGCTGCACAACTCCCTGGGACCGCCACCAGGGCCGCAACCTCCTCTGCAAAGGGCAGAGAGCACACACCGTGGGCTTTTCGGGCCACACAGGGGCTCTGTTGCATATTCTTCTCCCTTTCTCTGGAATTTTGTGTGTTTTGTTTGCAACCCTTTAAAGACGGAAGAGCCACCCTCTGCCCTTACAAACACAGGCTTAGGCAAAGGACGTGTTCCTGAGGCGCTCGTGCCGGACCAGGAGTCCCACACCCAGGTTCAGGAGCAAGGAGGCTCCTCAGAGCCTTCTCATTCGCCGTGAACGGAAACAACCTATGCCCTGGTGGGTTCCAGGGCTGACCCATGCGACCCATAAAAGTACAGCAGAGGCGAGCGGGTGTCACTTAGAGACGAAGTTATAAAAAGACTGCAGCTTCGACCTTGGGACCGCCCTCCCCGGCTCTGTCTCTGCTGGATCACTGGCTCTGGGGGAGCCCTGCCCTGAGCAGCCCTATGGAGAGGCCCCGCAGGGAGGCACAAGGCCCCTACCACAGCCACGTGAGTGATCTTGGAAGCAGAGTCCACCCCCGGCAGACCAGATGGCTGCGTCCCCAGCTGGTGTCTTGACCGCAGCCTGTGAGAGACCCTGAGCCAGAACCTCCCAGCCAAGCCCTCTAGGAGCCTGTCCTTCAGACACCTGGGAGATCACAAGTGGTAGCTGTGCTAAGGCGCGACGTTTGGGCTCATCTGTTACGCAGCAATGGGTAACTCACGCACGACTTCAAATGGAGAAGGCCACTCTAAGTAAGTCTGAAGCAAGCAGGCCGAGGAGAAACTCCAGAAGCCATTAGGAAAAGCCTGCAAAGTCTGACGACGTGAAAACTAAAATCGCCTGCCTGACCAAATGCAAACCCCAAACCACAAAGTCAAGAGACAAGTGACAAAGTGGGGAAAAAATAGCAGCAAGATGTGACTCAGGGCTCATATCATTAACGTATGGAGAGCTTGAACCAGTCGACATGGAAAAGCCCGGTGACCCCTTAGGAAAAGGAGGTTGAGGAGGGGAACAAGGAAAAGCAAAGCCAAAGGCCACTCCACCATTTGACCCCACAGCCAGAAGAGGCTCCGGTGCTGGGGCCGCACAACCGCTGGCTCCAGGGACAAATGGTGACTTGCACCCGTGACTGGCACTGCATTTCACCTGCTGCTCCAACTGGACGACAGGCCACGGTGGAACCGAACAAAGACCGACCACAGCAAAGACTGGCCAAAGCCCGGGGAGCACGGAGCAGGGCGGGGGTGCCACGGGGCCCTGAGCCGGTCTGGGCAGCCTCACCCAGGAGCTGGGAGACCATCTTGGTGAGGACCATTTAGCAGGAAAGGCGGCGGCTTCCCAGCAGCTCAAGAGCCGGCCACCTCCACCGACCAGACAACTGTCAGGGCAGTTCCCAGGCAGACAAGGTCCTTTCTGGCCTCCCTGCTCTCGCAAACGCACGTTCTCGGTCTCAGGGCCCACGTTCCTTTGCCACCCGCGAGCCCGGCGTTTGGGTCTTTCCTCTGCCTCATCAGAGAGTTCTTTCCCTCCCCACTCCCAGGCACAAATCTCATCTCCTGATCTCCGTCCCTCCCTCCCACCTGTCCGGATTGTTATCCGTGCAAGCCTGACGCCTTTTCCCCCGGGCTGTGGACGGCGGCGCCCTCCAGCGGCGGCATCCAGGCAGGGACGGGTGACTGCTGCTCCATGGGAAGCCCCGGATCTCCCGAGGGCTGGCACTCCGCTGGCGTTTCCCGGACCGGTCGGGACCCTGCAAAGGAGGCAGCCCCGGGTAGTGGAGGGGGCACACACCTAGGAATCTCGGGCCTCCAGAGCGGTGCTTCTCACGGGAGGGTCGGTTCTAGACCAGCAGCACCCGCACCACCCGGGAGCTTGTTGGAGCCATCAGTTCTCAGGCCCCACCCCAGATCTGCAAGATCAGAGACTCTGGGGTGGGGCCCGGGGACCCAGGTTTGAACAAGCCCTCTAGGTGTTCCCACGCACCCTCCAGCGTGAGAAGCACCGGGATGGCTGGTTCCTGGTCGCACTCACTTCCAGAGAAGCCAGGAGCTTTCTCTGCGGGGCTCACCTGGACCTCCCCAGGGGAGAGGCAGGCAGGCAGGCACAGCTGACGGCTGCGACCACAGGCCGTCCTGGGTACAGGGGTGCTTGGGCAGGAGTCCCTCCCAGTGGGCCACACTGTCCAGTGGCACGGGGAAGACTCTTTTACCTTCCCGCCGTCCCCACCTCTAAAAGCACAGACAGACACTTCCGGCAGACACCACGTCCCCGGGTACCGGCCCCAGCTCTGCCCACCTCTCCCTGGATACTACGCTGTGGTTGGGGGGGGCGGGTCCACGCTTTACAGACAACCGTCCTGAACACACGCGGGAGGCGCTGAAACAGTGGGCCGGGCAAGGAGTGTGCGTGTGCGCGTGCGTGCGGGGCCGGGGCCGGGGGCCACAGTCTGGGCCCTGGGAGGGTAGAAGCTCCCGGGATCGCGGAGCGAGACAGTTCTCCGAGGCCAGGACTGGGCTCAGCGGGAGAGGGAGTGACTGTGCCCTTTCCCATCCCGGGGGGAGTCGCCGCCCTCTCCCCCCCCCAGGTCCCTGGGGACCCCGACACACTGTCCCTGGCCGTCTAGAGGGCCAGCCACCCTTAGGGTGGTGGGGGGCGTCCTGCCGGGAGCGGCGCCCGACGGAGCCCCCACGGTCTCTCGGGGCCTGGACTCAGTGGAGGCTTCTCCTCGGCCTCTCCCCGGGAGAGTCTTGGGGAACGAGGACTCTGGCGAGACACACGCCCCAGAGGGGCGGGGAGCGGGGGGCGGTGGCGAGCTGGCCGGGTCGTCGTCCGGGCGTGTCGGGCCCCGCCCTGGCCACCCCCACGCCCATCTCCACATCCCCCGCCCCTCAGCTCGCCCACCGGAAGCCCCGCTCCACCGCCCTGCTCCGCCCCACCCTTTCCGGCTGGCCCCGCCAATGACCAGGCTCGGCTCGTGACGGGACGCACCCACAAGGCTCCCGAGGAAGCGCAGCGCCTCTGGCCTGACGGACACTCCTTCTGCCCAATCAAAACAAGCCGGCCGCGTGCGCGCCTCTCGGTTCCGCCCCCGCGCGCTCCCCGCGGGGCCATCCGTCCTGGCGGGCTGCGGGAGTCCTGGACGCGCCCGCGGGGAGAGCGGGAACTCTCCCTGCCGGGTCGCGCCAGTCGTCCTGTCTGTACAGGCTAAGCCCTGCCTGTGTGCTTTTCGTGTGAGCGTGTAGTTTGAAGTGATTACATTCACAGGAACTTACATAAGAAACACGTCCGAGAGGCGGGGGCCCCTCCCGCGGTTCCCCCGGTGTCGGCGTCTCGCGCATCTGGTGCCGTCGCACACCAGGAAATGGCACTGGTGCCATCCGAGCGCTGCTCCGGGTTTCGTCCGTGGGTGGGTGTGGGTGGGTGCGCGCGTGCTCTGTGCAGTTTCACCACCCGTGTAGATCCTGGATAAGTGACCCCCCGCGGCCATCAATGACCAGCTGGCTCCCTCGCAGGGATCCCTCCTGTTGACCTTTCATAGCCACAGCCTGCCCGCGTCCTCCTCTCAACCCATGGCACCAGTATTGGATTCTCATCTCTAGAATTGTCAGTTGAAGACTGTTACATAAATGGAACCATGCAGTATGTGACCTGGGGTGGGCCTTTTTTTCCCCCACTCACATAATGCCCTTGAGATCCATCCAAATTGTTGCATGTATCAACAGTCAGTTCTGCCTTTGTGTCGCTGGCTACGGTCCTTGGTGCGGATCTACCACAGTTTGTTCAAGCATTCCCCCACTGAAGGACATGTTGCTTGCTCCCAGTAAATAAACCGGCTATGAACATTCGCGTGCAGGTTTTCCTGTGATGGTTAAGTTTCCATTTCTCTGACATAAATGCCCAGGACTGCAATCGCTGGGTCCTATGGAGGTGGATGTCTAGCTTTAGAAGAAACTGCCAGACTGCCTTTCACAGAGGCTGTACCAGTTTACATTACCACCTTGCATATTTTTAAAGCACACAGTTGAAAATTTTCCCTTGAAATCAGACTAGGCTCGCTGGTTTGGGTGGTCAAGAAGTAATACAGGGGCCGGCCTGGTGGCGCAGCGGTTAAGTTCGCACGTTCCACTTCTCAGCAGCCCGGGGTTCGCCGGTTCGGATCCCGGGTGCGGACATGGCACCCCCTGGCAAAAAGCCATGCTGTGGTAGGCGTCCCACGTATTCAGCAGAGGAAGATGGGCATGGATGTTAGCTCAGGGCCAGTCTTCCTCAGCAAAAAGAGGAGGATCGGCAGTAGTTAGCTCAGGGCTAATCTTCCTTAAAAAAAAAAAAAAAAAGAAGTAATACATTGTTATATGACCAAATTTATCAAACTCTCCATTGACGATTTCTGGCTTGCGTATCCTGGGCACAAAGGCCTCTTCCCATGTGTGACTAGAGTGAGGAGACTCGGGGCGGAATTTCTGAGTCTCCATTGCCAATTCCTCGTTGACTCAGGCTGGCAGGCCCGCCTGCCGGCCCAATCTCTGTGGCCTGGGAGGCGGGGTATTGGGCACATGACTCAGTGCTGCCTAGGCCAGGATTGGGGGCGGTGCCTCTCCGACACCCAGTCCCTGCCCTCCAAGGATGCCCGTCCAGTTTGGGAGAGAGACAAGGAAATATGTAATGAGAAGAGTTTAGTTACATTATTCAAATGCCTAGGTGGCCCACAGGTAAGTGAGGGAAATCCCTGGGGAAACAGAGCCAATGAAAACACAGGGCTGAGGCGGGGAAGGCTGGGGCTCAGGCCCCTCGAGGAGCTGCCGGGCTGGGTTTCCAAGGCGCTCGGGGATCACGGGCCTCAGAAGGTGAGAGCAGAACTGAGATCCCACCTAAAACCAGTGCTCTTGAAGGGTCACCTCCTCGGCAAAAAGGAAGGACAGAGATCTAAAAAGAAGTTGAGGGGCCACCCCGGGGCCTAGTGGTTAAGTTCCGCTCGCTCCACTTCGGCACCCGGGTTCAGTTCCCCGAGCGCAGACTTACACCACTCGTCGGCAGCCATACTGTGGCAGCGGCCCACATACAGAATAGAGGAAGACTGGCACAGACGTTAGCTCAGGGTGAATCTCCCTCAAGCAAAAAGAGGAAGATTGGCAACAGATGTTAGCTCAGGGCCAATCGGCCTCAGCATAAAAAAGAAAAAAAAAAAAAAAGAAGTGGGCCCATCTGAACATGGGTCTGAGTGAGGAGACAAAGAACTCCTCTCCACCCCCCACCCGCCCCCGCCAGCATCCACGACCAGGGTCTGCCTTCCCCCCTCACCGCCACAGCCAGAGGGGCTTCAGCGAACCCCTGGTTGAGAGAGAAACTGCCCCTCATCGTGGTTGTACTGCTGGGCTCCTCACCCCAGGCTTCCCACCCAGGACTCCCAGAGGCCTTACTGAAGATGGGTCAGCAACCTCAAACTGAAGACACCGCCCACCCTCATGGAGAACCAGCAGGTCTGTCAAAGAGAAGACTGGCCCTGTCCGCGTTCCCAGGGTGTAACTGTCAGAGGCCAGATAACATACTTTGCGGTAATGGCCCTGAGCGTTTGCTACGTGCCTGGACTCACCCATCCCATCCTCATGGCAGCCCTCGGGGTTGGTAGCAGCATTATCCCCATTCTCCAGATGGGGAAATATACGACACAGAAGGGTTGAGTAGCGTGTTCTGAATCACTAGCCAGCAAGTGGCCGAGGCAAGGTGGAAGATCAAGGATGCTGGGTTCCAATCCCAATCCCCTTTTGTGGGCTATGCTCTACAGCCTGGCTCGCTCCCTCACTTGGAGATTCCTGGGGCGTGCGTGTGGCACATCAGTACGTCCTGAAGGTGTCAGAGGTGACCCCAGGTGAATGTCCCCCAGGCCTTAGGCCAGCACATCACCAAGGGAGGAGGTGAGAAAAAGAACCACCTTCCACTCTTGTGCTTAATCAGGGGGGACTTTGAAACACAGAGTGACATTATCGTTACAAATGTGCTATTGTGATATAAAGCTACTCCAACTCCCCAACGCTTCAGTAGCCTCTGAGACACAACAAAAGAAAGACACAAAAGAAGGAATTTAAAAGTTCAGAATAATTTTTAAAGCTCAGGCAGATTTGAAAAAGAACAAGAACTTTAGAAGTAAAAAAAAAAAACTCGTCATTGAAATAAAAATCTCAACGGATGGATTAAACCACAAATAGATGCCACTGAAGAAAGAATCAGTGACCTGGAAGATGGTGCCTTGGAAATTACCTCCTGCCCCCTTCCCCCTTGTAGCTGCTGATGTTGGTTCCTCCTTCCCTGAGAAATTGCAGCAGCACCCCCTCAAAGATCCAGGCTCTGGCTCTTCAACGCCCCTCCATCCTGGCTTCTAGGCCTCTTTCCTTCTTCCTCTCGCTCTAGGGGTGGCAGCTTCTTCCTGTATTATCCCTGTCACTTCAGCCCTCCAATCCCTGGGTAACCAACTGCTCTTATTCAATCCCCTCTGTTGAGAATCTCTGTATATTTTTTGTACCCTGACCCATGTCTGACCGATAGAGAATGGGTACTATGAGTGGTCCCAGAAGACAGAATTTTGGGATTCGTCTGGTTGTGCTTCCCTTGGGCTGGAGTGCAGGGCAGGGCTGAGCTCCTCACCAGTGGGAAGTGGGGGTGTGAGGCACCCGTGGCCTGCAGGGACCCCAGGATTCATCAGGCTCTCAACCTGTGGTTGATTGGGGTGAAGGGCCAACTGCAGCAAGTGCCTGGGGAGCTGGAGCGGCTGCTGCCCTGGACTGTCGTGGCGGTAACGATGGCTATGAAGACTATGGCGTGGGATGATTCCCGAGTGCACCTGAGAGCGTGCAGAGAAAAAATGAAAGGCTCGGGTTCCTTACCTCTCAGCTCAAGTCACAGTATGACAACCAGAGAACTTCCATGACAGCCCTAAAACCTCTCTTGCTTCCTGTACTGCAGGGCTGACAGTGCTGAAAATCCAACGCAACATTCAATTGTGAGGGTCACAGGATCCCAGTGTCAGTTGAATTCCCAGCCTCTCCACGTTCCTCATGTGAAAGGCCGGGCAGCGGTCAGAGGAGTGGAACCCTGAAACCTGGAATTGGGACATCTGGTTGGCCTCAGTTGCAGCTGACAATCAAGAAGCCCCCGGTCCCTTTGAGACTCCCTCCTGTGTCTGGGGGACTGGTGTTCTCTTGCTTGAGGACTGTGTCATTACCTCGCTGGGGGCGGGTGCCTTGCAAGGAGACACCGTTGTCCTCCAGACCCTCTGCAACCACCCCCTGTTGCCATGAGACCCATAACTACGTTCCAATCACAGCATGCTCCAGGGGGACAGGCATACATTAAGGGTGGGGGTATCTTTCATCTCTGCCCCTACACCCCCCAGTGCACTCTTGGGTTCCTGCTCTCAGTGTTTTGTAATCTGCTGTTTGTCCTCCCCATCAAATAGGGAATCACACGTGGTAGCATTTCAGGATTTCTGAATTCCAGGCCACTGTTTTCCCGATCCCAAGCATGGCCCGCTAGGCATGATACCACAGTGAAGAGGTAGAAGGTACCCGGCTTACTTTCTCCTGGTAAGTGAGGGCAAACCTGGGGCAGTGTGTCTGTGGGGATAGGGATGTTGCGGCTGAGACTCCACTTGCTTCAGAGGTCTGAGTCTGAAGAGGAACTCCGCTCTGCATCACTTTCCCTCCTTTTAGGAGTCCAGGAGGGCTTGGGCTGCACACCTCTACCCATCTCCACCCTTGCCTTCCCTGCACCCTACTCCTCCACTGACATCACAACCCCCACCCCATCCCACCCTAGCGTCCCCTTCTCTCTGGCCATACCTGTGCACTCTACCGCCAGTCAGTTGGCTTTTAGGGGCAGTACCCTAGTCCGACTCTTTCCGGGGGCCAGGGCCGCAGCCTGCTCCTCTCCGCATGTGGACCGGGCCCCTTGGAGCCAGCTGGGCTCCAGCCTCGCGAGGGGAGGTGCCGGACCCTCGGGGAGTTGTCTGCCGCGCTTGGCGTGGTGCAGGCGACGCTGATTGGCTGGGGCCCAATGAATGACGGGACAAAACCCAATGACGTGGCCCAGGCCTCCGCCCGCGCGCGCATTGGCCAGGCTCTGTGCGGGTGGGGCGCCGGCCAGCGCGAGGCTGTGAAATGGTGGGTAGTGGGCGTCCCGGTAGGGCACAGGGCTTCGGAGAGGGGAGGTGAGAGCATCCAGGGCTGCATAGGAGGGGAGGGGGGCCAGGGAGGGGAAAGGCGGGGCCGATTCTGCTCAGAGCCTTGGATATTACAGCCAGGCTGGGAAGGGGCTGGGACGTGCAGAGGACTGAGGTCGTGTCTCGGGAATAGAAACCTCCCCAGGAATGCAGGGCAGCCCTGAATGGGGACATTTCGGTGGTACTTCTAAAATCCTGGCCACAGCCCTATGAGAGAGATACTATCACCATCAACACCATCATCCCGTTACAGATGGAACGAACTGAGGCAAAAAGGGTTACCCTGCCATCCCCCCCTGCCCCCCGCCCCCAGGTAGCCCATCTGGGGGTTAAAGCCAGGCAGCGGCATCACCCGAGTCCGTGAGTGCCGCTTCTCCATCAGAGCAGCAAGGCGACGTTGGAAGACTCAGGGGTGACGGCGCCAGGGTCCAAGGCTCCAGAACAATGAAGAACATTCAGACGGGGGCCGGCCAGTGTGGTTCGCGCACCCCGCTTGGCAGCCCAGGGTTTCACTGGCTCGGACCCTGGGCACGGACACGGCATCGCTCATCAGGCCACGTTGGGGGGGGGGGGGTCCCACATGCCACAACTAGAAGGACCCACAAGTAAAATATATACGACTATGTACTGGGGGTGTTTGGGCAGAAAAAGCAGGAAAATACAAAAAAGACTGGCTAGTTGTTAGCTCAGGTGCCAACCTAAAAAAACAACATTCAGAGGTACTTCAGCGTCTACAGCAGTTAGCAGTGTGCCTACCGCCAGCCCCTTGGCTGCTCTGCACCCAGGAGCTATAGCTGGGCCAAGCTGGCCCCAGGCCCACTCCTATCTCCGCGTCATCAGGGCTCCTCTCAGCCCTTATTATGGAATCCGGCCTACTGTTCCTGCCCAGCACCTGTGGGGGCCTGAATTCAGGCTTTGGGAATGGCACTTAAATCAGGGACATCTGTTGCTCCATTTAGCCTGCCACAGCGAGCTCGGGTACACTGCTTCTGTTGTAGACATCACCAGATAGGGCATTTTACACAGGTGTGTAAGCTAGTGTGTGGCTTGTGTGTGTGTGTGTGTTGCTAATGGCTTACCTTCGAGTATACAGTGCTTTACAGATGCCATAGCACCTTCACATTGTCATTCACTCCTCACGAAAATGTGTTTAAACATACAGTCACTCAAAAAGGTAAACAGGATTACAGGACCCAGCCAGTCCACCCCTAGGTGTATATAACCCAAGAGAAGTGAAAATATACATGCACAAACTTGCAAAGTTTATAGCATCATTCACAATAGACAAAAAGTGAAAACCACCCAAATGTCCATCAACTAATGAATGGATAAAACATGGTCTATACATAGGATGGACTACTATGTGGCCATAACAAGGAATCAAGCTCTGGCACAGGCTACAATGTGGATGAACCTCAAATGAATTATGCTCAGTGAAAGAAGCCAGACACAAAAGGCCACATATAATGACTCCATTCATATGAAATGCCCAGGATAGCAAATCCAGAGATGGAAAATACATGACAGGCTGCCAAGCACTGGGAAGAGGTACAGGGTTTCTTTTTGGGGTGATGCAAATGTCCTAAAATTGACCCGGTGATGGATGCACAACTGGGTAAACCACTGAATTTGTACACTTTACATGGGCGAATTGTATAGAGTGTGAGAGACTTGACGTAAAAAGGTCTGCACCCAGGATCTGAACTGGCAAAACCCCGGGCCACCACAGCGGAGTGCACAAACTTAACCACTCGGCCACAGGGCCGACCCTGAGATTTTAAATATTTTTGTGTTTTCATATATTTTTGTATCAGTTATATCAACTTTTTAATTTTTTAAATTTTTTCTGAGGACGATTAGCCCTGAGCTAACATCTGCTGCCAATCCCCTTTTTCCTGAGGAAGACTGGCCCTGAGCTACACCTGTGTCCATCTTCCTCTATTTTGTATGTAGGACACTGCCACAGCATGGCTGGATAAGCGGTGCATAGGTCTGCACCTGGGATCTGAACAGGCGAACCTCAGGGGGCCACTGGAGTAGAGCACACGAACTTAACCTCTGTGCCACAGGGCCGGCCCCTATATCAACTTTTTAAAAATATATAATTTTTCAAAATCTTATGAAACAAGCACAGCAATTATCATGCTAATTTTACAGGCCAGGAAACCAGCTCGGTGATGTAAAAGAGCAGGAGCAGAATGAGTTGGCCTTCAGGACTCCGAGTGCCAGGCCAGTTCTTCAGTTTCTACCACACATTCTAGAACAAAGACTAGTTAATGAGGGCAATAAAAATAAGGACCATGACATACCAGACACACCCAATTTGAAATTTAGTTTTGAAGCCTGGACCCATGTTTCTCTGGCCGGTGCTTTCTTCTTGTGTTCCAGCCACACAGTTTCTGTGCTCACAGCTGGAAGGAGTCGTCGGCTCAGGGATGGCTCTTCGGGCCACGCACCGCCCTCTAGTGGTGCATCTTCTGCCCAGCGCCCTTCCCCGGGTTTGCTGTTGGGGGAAATGGGTCTCTCTCCCTCTGCTTTACAAGGAAGTTCCTTATTTAGGATTTTATCAAGGAGAAACCAAATCACACATACAAGGCACAAACGGAATAAAGCGGCTGGTTTTTAAAATGCTTTATTAACATTAAATTTAACTAGTGTCCTTAGTAGATTAATAGAATCGAGCTAACAGTTTGGTTTGGTCACTGGGCAAATGAGACATTTCTGAGACCTCACAAGAGAGTACAGTGTGGAGACTAAGACTAGTTGTGTCCTCTCTTCACAGAATAGTCACAGGACATTCTAAGAGCTGCTGCTGCTGCGCCACAGCCTCTGCACCCTGGAGGGGAGATGCAGGCCAACAGCAGAGGAAACTCCAGGGCAGGTGCAGTCACACAGTAGCCAGGAAGCTGCAGGTAGGAGGGCAGCATGGGGACTCTTGGCCTGGGACAGCAGGGGCAGCAGGGCGCTCTAGTGCTGCACAATCTGACTGCAGTCTACTGTTCAATTCACATGGTCTTTACTCACGAGGAAAACGCACTCAGTTAAGAAACTGTTACCCTATGTTGTTCCCTAACTACTTACAGTCTCATCAGAAAACGTAATATTAGATGGTGGTTTTGTTAGCTATTATGTCACTTAAAACCTTATAGCCCACTTTAATGACTCAAAGATGAGTTACACTAGTACATGTAGTTATAGCTTAACAGGACGGTAGTTAACTTGCTTTGCTTTTAAGAAAAACAAAGCACAACAATACAGATTTAAATGATGCAACAAGCATAAATGTAAGGCAAAGAGGCCAGCCTTTTAAGACCAAAGTCAACAGCCATTTTAGTTCATTAACATACATTTCACAGCCACTATGATATGTCTGGCACTGACTCCAAACATATCCAGCAGCTCACTTGGCTTCCCACTCTGAGGCACTCCTGGCGCTGCCAGCTGATGGACTAAGATGTCAGGTTCCATGGAGACAGCAGCACAGACAGCCTCCCCGATGCCACCTGGGGAAGGAAGGGACATCAGATTCTATTCTGGAAGCAGGTCGTCGGCCTTAAGGTCCCATGATATAGAGGCTTTTGAATTTGTTGGTTCCCAGGGAAAAACACTTTTCACTAGTCATTGCTTCATGTAAATAGTCATTCTCTGGCCACAAGAGTTCTCATTTGAAACCAGGTCTCCAAACTGCTCCCAGCCCCACTTACAGCGGGGGCTCTCTCAAGCGAGGCTCCACGGATGCAGGGGTCTGCAGAGCTAATTCTCAAAGCTGTCAGGAACCCCAAAATGATTAAAACCAACAATAAACCGCACAGAAAATAGCAACTGGGAGGCCTGAGGCTGCTAGCTTTCGAAGGGCCAGCTTGCAAAGTTGGCCCTCGGGTGGCGCTTGGGCAGTTGGCTGGTCCAAGTCCCCTACGCTGACATGACACTTTCCTTACTGCTAAGGGTGGTCCCTGTGCCTGGACTTCTGCACAACAGGATGGTTTATGGGGAGCACCTGCTTTCCTCTGGGAGTCGGGAAGTGTGGTGTGTGCCCGGCAGGGGGGCCCTGTGTGACCAGCCCCCAATCAAGCCCGGGGCACTGAGTCTCCAGTAGGTTCCCGGGGTCTCCAGCGATGCAGTGTCGCTGCTGGAGAAGGGAGAGCACTCGGTGGGCCCCTCACAGGAGGGAGGGAAGGAGGGAGCCTAAGGCGTGGGGTTCTCCACCCCCGACCTGTGTCTTCTGTCCTCGTGGGTCCTGGCGTGTGCCCTTTCCCTGTAATAAACCTCAGGGGAGAGGGCACTGGGAGTACTTCCAGAGATGACCATGGATCATGGGGTGCTCGTGGGGCCCCTGAGCATGAACACATGAAGCTCCCCATCCCTTCCTCTGCCCCACCTAATCTTCCCAGGCCAAACAGTGCCCAGGCCCCAATCCCTGGCACACACACTTTTTCTGCATTTGCTGTGTTCTCTGTTTATAAGGCACCATTCCAATTCTTTTAGTGTGGGGGGGGCAAACTATTAATCATTCAAAACTCAAGAGCAACAGTGAACGTGTAGCGACCCTGCCCTGCCCACAATGCTGAGTTAGACTCTCCTCTGTGCTGCCAACTGGGCCACCTGCGGACCAGGCACTGTGCTAGGGACACACAAATGAGTATGTGCACGGCCCCACCCTTAGGGAGCTATTGTAGGTAGGCAAGAGACTCCTAAACCAATACACTTGCTAAGACCAGTCATAAAGGTTGTTCGGTGAGTGGCTGGCTGGAGGTGAAGCCCAGGACGACAGCACACCTCCAAGCAAGGAAAACAAAAACACATCCCGCCAAAGCAAGGCCCCCACCCACCTTCTGGGTAGTGATCCTCCACTGTGATAATCCGGCCACCTGTGGCTTTCGCATTGGAGATGATGGTGGCAGCATCCAGGGGTTTAATGGTAAACAGGTCGATGACGCGGACAGAAATATCTAGAGAGCAGCAATAACCAGTTTGGTATATGAAGCAGACTTAGAATAAAAAGAACGGTTGGGGCACTGGAAACAGCCCAAGTCCTACCTCTCCCCAGGCAGAACTTTAACATTCATCAACAACCAACTCACCTTGCTTGGAAAGATCGTCAGCAGCTGCTAAGGCTTCATGAAGAGTAACTCCAGCTCCAATAACAGTGACCTTGTCGTTGACACTGTGGCGGACGACCTGGTATTGTGCCCACACACACACAAAAAAATGCTGTGGTTACTATGCACAGAGTGCATCTCAAAGTGGAGGACACTCTGCTACACTGCTCTTCCCCGATCCTCCTAATTCCACTCCTTAATAATTCACTATAAAAAAGACTGAATCAGCACAGTGACAGACAAAGATACACTCTTTCCAATAAGCCCCACTTCATGTTTGGTTTACAAATTCATCTACCTTTCCTTATGATTGACAGTGCAAAATTACGACGTTTTTACACAATACATATACAAACGACACTTTAGCAAAAAAGGTGGATTTCAAACTGGGATCTGCAAGGCAAAGGGCCAGAAGTGAGCTGTACGGTCCAGGTGCTCCAGAGCAGGGACTCACAGCCACTGAAGGGTCTGGAAAGGTGCCATTTCTGGATTGCCTGGACATCTTGCTGGGGCACGCACACAGACTGGACTCCGATGATGAACATGTGAATGGGGACTCTTTGGGGCATTTGTGACGTGATCTGTGCCAAGCACCTTGCATGCCCGAGTGCCCTGTCCGGCCCACGTGTCAGCGGGCCCATTCTGCATCTAAGGAAAGGGAATCTCAGAGCAGGAGGGGATCGTCAAGGGCAGGGCTGAGACCAGTAGCCAGGCTTGTCTGACATCAAAGCCCACGCTCTCAACCACTTGCTATTCTGCAAGAAAAACAGAGGTCCCTGGCCTTTTTTCAGAGTTTTGTTTCCTCCAAAGCCACCCAACCAAAGGCATCTGGAATTACTCATCTCATCCCTCTGTATAGGTTTCCCTATAGCTTAAGAACCACTGCTGACAGTAAAGATATCCAGGGCTTCTAAGCCACTCCATCCTCTGAGAATGTCCTAGCCTTTTCATATATGTACTCATATATGTACATGGACATACACACTCCCCCCATGTCCCCTTTGAAAAACCCAGCCCTTGAATGATCTATGCCATGTATATTATCATACACATTTTAACTGACATCCTTTACCATCAGGAAATTTACTTCATTTTGTCAGGACAAGGAAAACTAGGGGAAAAAAAGACAAGTGAGCTACAAAAAAGCTCTGCAAACCACATGAATGTCATTGAGATCTCCCTCTGTGAGGTGAACACACAGCCTTGAGTTTAAATGTGGGAGGAGAGGGAACAGTAGGACCTGTAGTTAATACTGAAGGTGAATACTCCAGCTTTTCCATTCAGTGTTGGCAAGCTACCTAGTGGCAGGTCGTGGACTGTTTTGGATATACCTGCTTTACCACGGCACTAAAGCCATTCAAAGCTCAGACACAGTCATTCTGAATACTAGCAAATATGAATCCTAGAGCAGCCCAGCCCTTGGCAGTCAAGTCAGATGTTATCTGTTGGTCCTTCAAGAGTGGCTATTGGTCGTTCACATACGTAAGAAGAGAATTAATGACATTCTAAAAGACTTACAAGATAAAAGCAGGACATAAAACTTTCCCATGCAGTATGATCTCAACTATGTAAAATACACACACATGCCTAGAAAAACACAGGAAGGAAACATGTCCAAACATGCCAAACTTATCAGCCCTGCTCCCTAGGTGATGGGCAGGCACACAGGGGCCAGGTTGCTGCCTAGGCCTGAATCCTGATCTTGCTGCTCACTAACTATGAACCCTAAGGAAGCCGCTCACCTTCTCTGGCCCTCATCTACAAAACAGGGCTGCTAACAAGCTGTGCTTCTAGATCTTTCGTGAGAACACAGGAGACAGGAAGTGCCCAGCGACACCAGCCTTTATCAGCAGGCCTGCGGGACAAAGCCACATCCCATGTGCAAAACCAACCACAGGGCCATAACGTGACCAGTGGCAGATGGTTTATGGTCCCTTTTATTCCTGGCCTTGGGTTGGCAAAAAACCCGAACCTAACAGATCTAGTATTCGTTTGAAATGGGTTCTATTATTTTGTTTAGCTTGAGGCTATGGTAAGTTACAGCTGAACAACTCAGGTGCCTCCAAGTTCTTCTCTCTTTAAGAGTTCAACAGGGGGGTGGCCCCGTGGCTGAGTGGTTAAGTTTGCGTGCTCCTGAAGTGGCCCGGGATTTCGCCAGTTTGGATCCCGGGCGTGGACATGGCACTGCTCATCAGGCCATGTTGAGGTGGCGTCCCACACGCCACAACCAGAGGCACTCACAACATAAAACTATGTACTGGGCGGCTTTGGGGAGAAGAAGAAGAAAAAGAAGATGGCAACCGATGTTAGTTCAGATGCCAATCTTTAAAAAAAAAAAAAAAAGAGTTCAACAAAGGGAGACTCCATTTGGAAAGGAGAAAAGTTTGGTTCTGGCTGATAGTGGTACAATGTTCCTTCCTGAGGAAAAGCAGGCAAAGGCCAGGATTGTTGTTTTTTAAAACAAGAGCAAAGAAAGGATGAAGCCTCAACCGTGGGGACCCCGAGTGCTTGAGCACAGCTCTGTCCATGCAAAACGGCACCAGAAGCCACTGGAGAGCTTCCAGCCTTACCTTGGCCTGTCCAATCTCAAAGCTTTCTTGCGCAGTATAAATGACTGAGGTCTCCGGGCGGCTGGTCCGAATGTAGCACATCCCCTAGGACACAAATGAAAATGAGAGCCACAGTTTAGAAAATCCAACTAAATTTCCAACTAATAAACCTTAAAAAAAGAGAGGAGGGGGAAGGAGGACTGAATAGTTATGTTTTTTTCTCCCTTTCTTTTTACTAAAAATGAAGCACACATTTGGGAGTGAGGGATAAACATCTACAACCACTGGCAAACAGGTCAGGTGTCACCCTATCAGTTACTACCGAGCCAGGCAAAAGTCAAGCCAAGACCCTGGCGGACGCTCTCAGTGACAAGCTTTCCACAGTCACGTTCACCAATTTAGGAAAGCTTTCTCAAATACACACCAACCTATTCTGTCTTCATAGAATCATAAACTCAGGGCAGGAGCCCTGACTCATGTTGAATAGAAAGCCCAGAACAGAACACAGTGATCAACAATTAATTTTTGCCACAAGAGCTTGTAATGCTTCATCCTTAGAGATACCTTAAACATCAGAATATAAAATGACTATTTTCCCAATGAGAAGATGTAAATACATTTTTTTACCAACTTGAACACATAAACAGGAGTATAAATGAATACTCAAATGTGTAAAGTATGTTAATTTACATACCTACTTAAACCAGACATTATAAAAACTAATATATTAATTTAGACACATTCCTTTTGTTCATCCATTCACATATTATAAACCATTTATATTCAGCGTGTTTTTACTGAGGTAAACTTTACCTGAGTGGAGCACTCCACGAACTCTGACAAAGGTATATACAGCACGTAAGCTGAGTCTGGACAGCATTTGCACTTGCCCAGGAAGTTCCCTTATGCCTCTCTCCAGTCACTCCCCCAACCCAAAAAGCAAGCTCTATTCTGATTTCTATCACCACTGCTTTGTTTTGCCTCTTTTGAACTTTCTAGAAATGGAATCCTCCAGCATATATGAGATCACTCTGTATATGCACAGGCATAAAACAATTTCCAGAATATAGTAAGTAAAAAAAATCAAGTACATAATTCGTACAGCATGAGCCTGCTTAGAGGAGGGAAAAAAAGCCAAAGAAACACGTCTCTAATGTGTTGGAAATGCCTAGAGTGGAACTCGCATGACCCACCTCAGCCATGCCCAGGGTTGCCTGTGCAGGGGGGTCCAGGGGCTCGGGTGGGCGAAGGTTGGGTGGTGAGGGAGTCTGGTGACCATCAGTCGGAACGGTTGGAAAGGTAAAGACCCCATCCCCTGGTCCTCCCTGCAGCTAGGTTCTGGACAGGAATTAGCTTGTGTCCATCTGATGCCCTTGCATAAGACTTCAGGAGGGGCAAGAAGGGAAGAAGTCACACTCTTGCCTTTCTAAGCTGTTTCTGAGGGCAGGCTGGGGACCCTGGGGCCTGTCTGCAGTGGAGAACCACTGGCCACTCTCTAGCTTTCTGGATGTCATGAGGTGGCACAGGGCGCGTCTAAGGCCAACACCCAAGAGCTCACTCCTGGAGCCCACTTCCTCAGCTCTGCCAATGGCTCTCTGTCCCCAGAGTGCCTCCTCTTCTTGCACCGAGCCCTGCCCGATACAGGCCATCAGGTATTGTTCAGCATCCTTCTGTACTGTTTGTCGAACGATTTCACATTCTATGTGCTTAATCACCTTTTTTTGGTAATGGTCTGTTTTTAAAAGGAATCCTACAACCACATTTTCTTTTTTTTTTTTTGAGGAAGATTAGCCCTGAGCTAACCACCACCAATTCTCCTCTTTTTGCTGAGGAAGACTGGCCCTGAGCTAACATCCGTGCCCATCTTCCTCTACTTTATATGTGGGACGCCTACCACAGCATGGCTTGCCAAGCGGTGCCATGTCCGCACCTGGGATCCGAACCGGCGAGCCCTGGGCCGCTGAAGTGGAACGTGCGCACTTAACCACTGCACCACTGGGCCGGCCCCACAACCACATTTTCTAAAATGAGTATTACCTTTATGCTGAGATAAAAAAGGGAAAAATCCAACCATCAGTACCAAACTAGCAGCAGAGCCCAGAAGCATTTTTTGTCAGAACCAGTGTCCCCTTAAAAATACCTTGGTATTGGCCGCCAGGAAAACAGCATGCTCCGTTGAGATGGCGTCACTTGGATAGAAAATAGTGCAGTTGGGAACAGCTCGGAACATGGCCAGATCCTCCAGGGCCATCTGGGAGGGGCCATCTTCACCTGAGAAAGCAAAGCCACAGCCCAGCAAAAACATAAGTGAGACCCAACTAGGAACCTTCCCTTCCCTGGATAAGCAACAGTACTTATTGCCACAGGGGGTCCACAGCTATAGCAGAGCCCTACAAAACCATCCAATTCTTTTGTCAATATAATGCTTTGTAATTATAATGAGCTGTCACACCTCTATCTCCCTCAAGACATCATTGTGACACTCTGGGTTAGGCTCCTAATTGACCTTCCAGATCAACATACCAACCAGCAGTCTCTTCTTGGCCCAACCTTTGACACTCCATCACTGGGCAGTGCTGTCCAAGGTGACCTGATGCTCTTCTCCCAGAGCACCAGAGTTAGCCTCACCAAGTCTCTGCCCCTGTCCCCTCAGGCTCTAACCTTCCTTCTCTGCTCTTCTATCTTCTCCATCAAGAGACTAAGGTCTTCAGCTTGAAGTGGTCGTCTTCACTTCTCAAGGCCCTCAAAGCAGCTGAGTATAACACACCTTTGGGGCACAGTTGGGGTGCTGTTGGAACTAAGGGGGCCTTAGGGTGTGTTTCTTAGGGTGTTGGGAACAGTGTTTCTGGCCAGAAATGCTGTGGAAAGAAAAATCCCACTGTACACCAGGATGGCCTAGCTCTTCCAGTCAGGAGGGAACTGTCATGTTGCACACTGCGCCTCGCCTCGAACAACTGTCTAATCTCAGAAGCCCGGCTCCTCTGGGTTGGACCTAGGGCCACTTCTCCACTTAGCTGACTGATTTTAAAACTTACACTGCATGCACCCAGCCCCAAGCAAAGACCCTGGATCCCTGCCCAGGCCCTCTGCCTGGCCCAGCCCTGAAATGCTGCTGGCCCTCTTCTCCCCTCACTCAACTCTCTCTCCCTGCATCTGGCCCATCCGGAGACTTATTAGCCTGTGTCTACTTCTCCCAGGAAGTCCCAGAGATGACTCCCAAATGTGCCCTTCCAGCCCTCCCCTCTGCTCTTATCCAGCATTCTAGCAGCAAATATAAGCTGGCACATCTACCTAGATGACCTGCCCCACCAAAGGCACATCAGGGACCTCATCTTTCCCAAGTCCTCATTTCTGTCATTCATAAACACAACGCCCTGATTCTTTCCAGACAAGAAACTACCGGAGACTGGTTTTTTGTTTTTCATGCAATTTTGGACTCCTCCATCTGTCAGAAATGCTGGCTTCTCTCCTCAGACTCTCTCAGATTCACCCTTATTTCCTATCCACTGCTAACGCACGCTGTATTTCAACCTCTTTCTGGCTTCCCCATCTCCTGTGGTTTCCATCTAGCCCGTCCTGCCAGGGTAATGCCTCAAGAGCAGCATTTTCCTCAGCCTCATTCCCCTGCGTTGGACTCCTTGAGGCTTCACATTCCATCTGCCCCGACTGCTCAGCCCAGGCAAAGTCCTAGCAGGCTGCGCTCTTCACTTTCCTGTGCCCATGCTGCTTGTCCCCACTTAGACTAAAGTGCCCACAGTGAGAGCAGAAAGGATTTTTGTGACACTGGGGTGGCCCGACTCATACCCAGTATGCAGCTCGACACATAAGAGGCACTCAGGACAGATCATTATTTCTCAATGACTGAGAGAGTGAGCACTTCACAGTAATATCAAGAGACCACTCAAAAGTTACCCAGAATGTCTAGAACTTTTAAAACACAACATGGCTTTTATTAAAAGAGATTATGAATAATCGAATATCATGGAACGCATTAACTGGCAGTTCAACCACTCACATGCTAATCTTTCTCTGTAAAGGAAAAAGGCTATCAAGATAATGCCATTGAGAACTCATACCTACGGATACCCCGCAGTGGGACCCAATAAGGTTAATGTTGCTTTGAGAGATGGCTCCCACTCGGATCTGATCAAATGCTCGGGTCAAAAAGGCAGCGAAGGTGCTAACAAAAGCAATGGTCCGATCACGAATGGCGCATCCCAGTGCCACGCTCACCTGCAACACAAAGAAGCTGAATCAGAAGACTCCTGGACCCCGCACCCATCACCCCTCCACACCCCCCTTCCCTCGCCCAGTGTATAGTGTGTGGTTCCCAGGATAACCCCTACTCCCCACACCCCCCTGCTTCATCATCCCCCCAGGCATGTACCTGGGAAAACCCCAAACCTGGCAAACCCACAGCATCCCCCGAATGTAGAGGAATTGTGGCACTGATCTGGCCCCTTCAAATCTAAGATGAGGAAGCTCGGGACACTCAAGGCTGCGCTGCAGTCCTCATGAGTCTCCTTCCCAAACCTTCTACACCCCTTTCTCCCTGCCCCCTCACCTCACACGGTACCCTCACCTCACACCTCGTGGGGAACGAGGGGTGAACGATGGAGGCTCTCTCATCTGTCCCCAAATGCCCCCTCAGCCTATGCTGCTAGGAGACATGATGGCCCTGCACTGACCTAAGGCCCCCTCACCATGCTGAATCTTGTCCTTCCCTTCCTTTCTCAAGGGCATCTCTGGCCGTGCAATTATCCCTCCTCTCCTGTATTCAGTTGGTCTCTCCCTTTCTCTTGGGTCATTCTCTCACCATTCAAATATGTGCTAGTATCTTCCATCTTTACCCTCCCACCTCCACCTTGTCCTCCCTCTGCAGAGACTGTCCTTCATCTATGTTTTCCTTCACAGAAAACTTCTCCCACCATCCTTGCTTTCTCATCTCCCAGTCTCTGCCCAGCCTCCTTCATCTAGACTGCCAGTCCCATGAGGGACCTGTAAGCTGCCAAACGCAGGAGGTCGCCTGACCTCCATTTGCATCATATGTGACCTCTCAGCAGCATTCTGCAATACAGATCTCCCGCCTCACTGGACGTTGCTGCTCCTGCCCCGGCTGGATCTGCTGGATGGTATGCTTTTTTTTTTTTTTTTGAGGAAGATCAGCCCTGAGCTAACATCTGCTGCCAATCCTCCTCTTTTTGCTGAGGAAGACTGGCCCTGAGCTAACACCCGTGCCCATCTTCCTCTACTCTATACGTTGGACGCCTGCCACAGCATGGCTTGACGAGCGGTGCCATGTCCGCACCGGGGATCTGAACCAGTGAACCCCAGGCCACCAAAGCAGAACATGTGAACTCAACCGCTGTGCTACCGGGCCAGCCCCGGTATGTCTCTTTTGACGGCTGCTGGACTGAGTCCTGGGACTCCAAGTCACACCTTTCCTCATCTGCCCTCTCTGCTGGGAACTTGCAGACAGTCCAACCACCCTCACT
Source organism: Equus quagga (assembly GCF_021613505.1). Lineage (NCBI taxonomy): Eukaryota > Metazoa > Chordata > Mammalia > Perissodactyla > Equidae > Equus > Equus quagga. The sequence continues at coordinate 1,421,543 of NC_060276.1, forward strand.
CAGATCCGCATTATGCTAATGACCTATGCTTTAAATTGCTTACTCCTCACCTCCCCCAGGAACACCAGGCTTCCAAGGGGCACATGGCTATGTCTGGTTTCAACGTCAAGATCCTTGACTCCACATTTGTTTGCTGGGGAAAGGGCCCATGGCCTCTTTTCCCACTGTCTCCCTAACGATCACTTCCCAGCAACCTAACCACCAAAAAGCGCACTCTCACCCACAGTGGGGCAACATGCTGGAGTGTAAAACCTCCGAATTGAAACAAAATGGACAATTTGAAATAATCACAGTGGCACTGAGAAAGTGAAGAACTCAAATGATCAGATAACAAATTCTTTTGTAAGCCAGGTGTTTTCCAATCCTTTTTTTCAACAAAATTGAAAGAGAACCCTAATGGAACTGTCAATTCCTTACATATAATTTTTTACCAACAACTTTAAATAAAAGATCACTGTGTGATTTTTGGCTTGTAACTGAGAAGGAATTCAAAGAATCGAATGGCAGACATTCCTACGACAAAACTTCTTCCATTCCTATCATTTATGTGAATAAGATTTCTTAGCACTTACATCATTAAAATAGGAATAGATTTTGTTCTGAATCTTGTCCTGTTCAAGCTGTAAGTATACTTATCCACTGATACACAAGCTAATAATCGCAACTATAGCTCAATCCAGAGGGAAAAAATCTCTAATTCTCCAAGGCCTACGGACACAGGAAAATTTTTAAAAACTAACAATGTATATGCATATTTTTGTTGCAGAGAATAGAACTATCAATAAAAGGCTTTCATACATTAAAATGTTGGAGAAACAGAATAAAAATAAGAATTCAAGTACAAAAAGGGACTTAATTTCTGACAAAGACAGTGTTCATGTAATCTTTAATTGGACGATTTGGGAATTAATTTAAAGCGTCATAAATTTCAACATATGGGAAATTATATCCTTTGTTTGCAACTACTTAAATTTGTGATGAAAAGTTTAGATGTTATCTTCAAACTCGGCAGAAGGGGGGCCAGCCTGGTGGTGCAGCAGTTAAGTTCGCATGCTCCACTTCAGTTACCCGGGGTTTGCTGGTTGGGATCCCGGGTGCGGACCTACGCACTGCTTATCAAGCCATGCTGTGGCAGGCATCCCACACATAAAGTAGAGGAAGATGGGCACAGATGTTAGCTCAGGGCCAGCATTCCTCAGCCAAAAAGAGGAGGATTGGCGGCAGATGCTAGCTCAGGGCTAATCTTCCTCAAAACAAACAAAACAAAACAAAACGAAACTCAGCAGGATACGTAGTTTAGAAAACCCCATTCAGTGGTTTGGAGAGCAAAGACATTTGAAGACAACTGATCTACCTACCCACCTCCCTGACTCCCGGCCCCACCACATCTAACAGGTCCTGACTCCCAGGGCTCAAACAGACCTCCTGTGTCCCCCAAATCCACTCCTCCCCGAGTCTTCTCCACCTCAGGAAGTGACACCACTCTGCACCCAGGTGCTCAGGCCCACACTCTAGGGCCAGCCTTGATTCCTGCCCTGACCCGCTACACCATGGCATCCTGCTGGCTCTCCTGCCAAGCCAGATTCTGGATGAGTCCGCTTCTCTCCAACCCCACAGCTACTGTCCTGGTCCAAGTCACCATCTCCTGTCACCACGCCCTCACTTCCCCCAACAAGCTATTCTCTACACTGCAGGGTCCTGTAGAACACATCCTGTTGCTTTCCTGCTTCAAGTCCTCCAGTGGTTTCCCAGCAAACTGCAAGAGAACCAAAGATGCTCAAAGTGGTCCATAACAGCCCCACATGATTTGGCCCCTGGCAACCTTTCTGAGCCAATTTCCTTCTGTACTCACAATGCTTCAGCCACTCCACTCTTCCTTCTCCCTAAACATCTCAAATTTGGGCCTGCCAGAGCTAGCTGAGTCATCTGCTGGTCTGCCAGATCTGTGTGTGACTGACTGTTTGTCAGTTAATTCTCAGCTTAAATGTCAGCTCTTTCAAGAGGCTGTCTCTAATTGGCCCTAGTCACATTCTTACTGTAGCCACTAGTCTCACCACAGCACTGCATACTAGCTGCTGGCCACTTCTTTACAAGTTTTCTTCCAAGTGTGAGAACATATCAGTAGGCACAGAGTATATGGTTGCTGACTGAAAGAATCAACGGGTTGGGGAGCAAACGTTTTTTCCTACTTTATCTCACCAAATCTCCCCCCACCCCGGCACGTAGTTGTATATCTTAGTTGCAGGTCCTTCTAGTTGCGGCATGTGGGACGCCGCCTCAACGTGGCCTGACAAGTGGTGCCATGTCTGTGCCCAGGATCTGAACTGGCAAAACGCTGGGCTGCCACAGTGGAGCACGCGAAGTTAACCACTCGGCCACGGGGCCGGCCCCGGGGAGCACACTTTTTGACAGGAGGCTCAATTCAGAAAATTATGGACTGTGTTTTTTTCCATTCAAAATGGAAATAGCTTAATAAGACTCACAGAAAAATGCACATGTTCTTACAATTGTGATGATTTACTTCTCTGAACAGGGGGAGTGGGCTTAAATTCCACCACTGACAGGCCAGAGAAGCACCATGAACAAACAAGTGGGCCGGCTATGGACGCCCACCTAAATAGGGCCCTGCTTGGCTCCAGCCAAGTGGTGCCAGGAGGGAATGCTGTCCTAGCATTGCCAGACCATACCACTCTTCAAGAAAATCCAAAAATTTGGATTCTACATAAAATCTGATTTTTAAAAGCTGGCAACTAATCTAAAACATTTGTAAGTACTACTTGTTCCAAACAAAATATCTCTGGTGGTGACTTGAGATCTGATGGCCCACAGTCTTCTGGCCAGTGCTATTTTTGGCCTCTATAATGTGAAGATAGATGTGTGCTGTTGTCTGCGTTAGCACAGAGCTTTAGAAGTCAAGGTGTTTACTCATATTAACTCCGCTCTCTCTTGAGAGGGGCGTGTGTGGGGATGTGTGCGTGTGTAAGAGACCCCCTACATTTGCGCCACTCCAGGGAGAGACTGAAGCACAGACAAGCAGAACAGCTTTATCCCAGGCCACAGCTCTATGGGCATTCTTGAGGCTGCAATTAGTCCAACATTTGAATATCCAGGATATATTAGGCCCCACAGTACCATAGAGAGAGAGAGAAATCAAAGTCCCTTTTAGTTCTCTAAACCTATTAGCCTCTGGGTGGTTGTAGGACTGCCTGGTTGTGGGCTGGGCTGGGCAGAAAGAGCAGGGTCACCAAGAGCTACTAGGGAGCTCAGATGCTTTGGGCCTGGAGCCCTGGAGTCAGATGGCTGTGGCCCTCCACCTCCTGGGAGAGAGTGCCAGGCAGTCCACCACGCCCCTCCCAGCAGTCCTGGAAGCCCCCCCTCAGACTCTGCCCAGCTACTCTCTACCTGTTTCCCCAGAGACTTTCTTTTCTCCAGTTCCTTTGCCGTTATAAATGGAAAGAAAAACTGTAATGTGGGGTGGGCATCCTGTGTCCAGTGGGCCATTAGTCAATGAGAAGACCCAAAGGGGACACCCATAGCACACACACCATGTTTTGCTCAGCAATGAAACACTCGATGAACCGCTCGGGGTGCTCCTTCTTGAATATCTCAGAGAAGGTGGAGTTCTTGGTGTCACCATCCAGCACAATGACTCTATTATTTGCATGGCCCAGCTTAGCCAGAGCCAAACCACATGCTTTCCGAGTAGCTATCTGGAAGAGTCAAACAGTAGAGTTTCTTAGAACGGATTTAGAAGGAAGGTGAAATTTTACAGACTTACAAATTGCCATCTAGCATCATCATTTTTTTTTTTTTTTTTGGTGAGGAAGACTGGCCCTGAACTAAGATCTGTTGTCAATCTTCCCCTTTTTCTTTTCCCTCCTCAAAGCCCCAGTACACAGTTCTATATCCTAGTTGTAAGTCACTCTAGCTCCTCTATATGGGATGCTGCCACAGCATGGCTTGGGACAAGTGGTGTGTAGGTCCATGCCCAGGATCTGAACAAGCCAACCCCAGACCGCCGAAGTGGAACGTGCAAACTTAACCACTCGGCCACGGGGCTGGGCCCCTGCCATCTATCTTAAGAAAGCAAATTTGTGATTCACCAAAAATCTCTTTTAGGGTTATAAAAATGGATTGCTAGCCAATCTTAAATCCACACATGGCTCACTGGGTATCATTTTTTCAAAAATGAGTTTATTCTTCTGTCCCATTTGTATAGTTGATTAAAAAATTTAAATTTCTCAAAATGCAAATACCTCTGTGATTTTTTATAAACTAGAAAACTGATAATACTCGCTGCAAAAATTAAAATGTAGAACTTTAGAATCATAATACCATTAATAAAAAAACTCCATTAGGGGGCTGGCCCTGTGGCCGAGTGGTTAAGTTCATGCGCTCTGCTTTGACAGCCCAGGGTTTCACCAGTTCGGATCCTGGGAGCAGACACGACACCGTTCCTCAGGCCATGCTGAGACGGCGTCCACATAGCACAACCAGAGGCCCTCACAACCAGAATATACAACTATGTACTGGGGGGCTTTAGGGGGAAGAATAAAAAAAAAATTGGCGACAGTTGTTAGCTTAGGTGCCAATCAAAAAAAAAGTTATTAAAAAAAATTCCATTAGGATATTGTTTGAGACTGGACTGAATTTATAGATTAATTCAGGGGAGAAATGACATCTTTATGATATAGAGTTTTTCTATCAAAAACCAAGGTTCAGTATTTCCTCAAAATGTTAAACATAGAATCATCATATGACCCAGCAATTCTACTCATAGGTATAGACCCAAGAGAAAAAGACATCTATACAAAAACTTGTACACATATGTTCAAAGCAGCATTATTCACAATAGCCAAAAAAGAGAAACAAACCAAATGTCCATCAACGGATGAGTGGATACACAAAATGGTATGTCCATAAAATGGGGTACTGCACATGCCACAACATGGACGAACCTCGAGAACACTGTGCGAAGTGACAGAAGCCAGACATGAAAGTTCACGTTATATGATCCCATTTATATGAAATGTCCAGAAGAGGTAAATCCAGAGACAGAAAGGTAGATGAGTGGTTACTAGGGGCTGGGGAGGGGGAATGGAGAGTGACTACTAATGGGTATAGGATTTCTCTTTGGGGTGATGGAAATGTTCTAAGATTAAGTGTGGTGATAGTAGCATAATTCTGTCAATCTGCTAAAAACCACTAAATTGTACACTTCAAATGGCTGGATTATACAGGGAGTTATATCTCAATAAAGCTGCTATAAAAACAAGGTTTGCCTCTTCATTTGTCTTTGTTCATTCATCCAAACGCTCTTTAAAAATATTTTAAAAAATAGTCAATTCATGTAGATAGTAAAAAATTCAAGTTATGAAAGGACATCCAGTGAAGAGGCCATATTCCTCCCACTCTCCTGTCCCAAGCCACCCAGTTCCCCTCCCCGGAGGTGAGCGGAAATGACAAGTTTATGCTGCATCCTTTCAGGAAGGGTCTATGCACAAATACTTGGTGAGCATCTCATACATATAAGCATGTGGCTTCTTGTAGGGCTTTGGTTTTATAAGAATCTCAATATAGATCTTGTATATTTAAGTTTACTTTTAGCTCATTTAGTTTTTATTGCCATTATAAAAGGGATCATGTCTCTACTTTGTTAATATAAGACAGGAGTTAACCCCTGTATACTGGTTTTGCTACAAGCTCTCTTACTGGACTCTTCTGATTTCTAACCACTTCCAGTTGACTCTCTCCAGTTTCCCAGGCATACAACTCTATCACCTGCAGATGATGCTAGGCTTACCCTCACCTTGTCAGGACTAAGTCTTTTATTCTGTTACTTAACCACATTGGCTAGCACTTCCAGAGTGGGTTTGACCCTCCACCAGATGAACGTTAGGTATGAAGAGGGCTCCAGGTTTAAGATATCTAGATCAAGAATTGAACTGAAGTATCTCAGTAGTCCTATTTTGTTTTACTAAGAGGTTTAAAAAAAAAAAAGGAATGAATTTTATGAACTGCTTTTGTTTTCCATGAATCAAAATGATCATAATTTCCCCCCTCCTAATACAGATGAATCATTTGCATTACTAATTTGAACTTCACTGATTCATATACTTCTTCTAATGTACTAATGAAGTTGAAATTGGCGAATGTTTTTATTTAGAATTTTTACATTAATGTTCGTAAGTGTGATCGGTCTGTAGTTTTTTTCCTTTTGGCTAGCTTTGTCATGTTTTGGCTTTATAAATGAATTGGAATGATGCTTTCATCTTTCTCCATATTCAAGGAGGTTTGAAATATAGCCTAGGAATTACCCAGTCCTTGAAGGTTAAAAATAAGTCCCTCTTGTAACTTGGTGAGCCTGGCATTTAGAGGTATAACTTTTGGATAGTTTTCTCAATTTTTCCTATGGTTGTTGATTTACTTAAGTGTTTTGCATCTTTTTCAGTCAATTTTGATATTTTATGCATTCATAAAAATGGCTTTTTTTTTTTACAGGTTTTCATACCAATTAGCATAGATTTGTTAATTTTCTCATAATTCTCTGAACATTTTCTAAATCCGTGGTTATCTTCTCAAGTGACTAATTTTATAAACTTATGGCTTTTATCTCTTTCAGTAGTCCAGCTAATAGCTTGTCTACTGTGTTAGTAATTCAGAGAGCCAACTCTTAGATTTGTGTATTAATGTGACTTCTTGTTTTTTAATGCACTGATTTTTTATGAACTAGCCTGCTTAATTTTTCCTATTCATAAAATATATTTACTTTTTTTTTTTTTAAAAAAATGAGAAGTTCCTATAATCCCACCTTCCAGAGATAAACACTTCAATTTGGTGTCATTTGTCCAAATATACTTTTCAATGCGTTTCAATAATATTTGATGTCCCCTTTTAAGATTTTCTACACAAAAACTGAATTATACTCTATGCTGCTTTGCAACTTTAAAAAATTTTAATAATAATTTGGGTAAGCTCTTAGCTTCTTGCTGGGTTGTTTCCAATTTTGTCATGATAACCAACGCTGCAATCAATGTTCATTCTGACAGACATATCTGCACACTCACACAGGTATTTCTATAGGATAAATTCCTGTGAGTAGCACTGCTAGTTTGAAGGGTGTGAACAGTTAAAGTGTTAACACATATTGGCAAAGTATCCTTTGTTAATATGTGCTTTTCCTTATTAACACTTTTCTTCTGCTTTTTAATCTGTTTTTTAATTTCTCAAGTAATCATTTCATTTATTTTTAGCCCATATTACCAGGCTAAGAAAATATAAGCAACACTCAAAATGTCCCCAATAAATAAGGAAAAGAAAGAAGGGTCAGAAAATATTTTCTTCCTCCTCTAAGGCTTGCCACTTTGTTTCCTTAGGTCCTGAAGACCCTGCCTATTTTGGGTCTGCTGCAAAATACCAGAAGGTAGGATATAAAAATGATAACAGAAAGGCTTTATGTTCAGGATTTCATGCCTAATTTGCTTCCTTTTTGAAGAATTGGCCTGCTTCCTTGTGTAATCCAGGGAGTTAAGTTCAAAAGATCAGCCCAGTCAGGCCCCCGTCCTTAGGGTAGTCACAGAATTGTGGCCATTTCATGCACAGTCGACTGCCAGACCACAAACTAAATTTAAGAAGCAAGGAAAAGCTACACAGCACTGGGTGCTAATAAGTAGGGACTGACTGATAAGAAAATTCAGACCTAAGTTAAATTTGAAATCAAAGAACAGATATCAGAAATAGTAAGAGAAGATAAATCTAGCTTTATTGCTTATAACTTTAAAGGTCACACCATCTAGTAATTGGTTCAGCCATGGAGATCAGAGTAACTGAAGAGTCCTGTGTACTTAAGAAAAGCACAAAACAAAGCAGTTTGCCTACCTTGTCACCATCTTTGTAAGCAGGTGGAGAGGTCATTTCTATATCCGTGATGGTGATTTGAGGCGAGTCTTCAATAGGCGGTTTTGGTTCGAGATTCTGGTTGGTCTCAATCTGGCTCTCAATTAGTTTGATAATTGCATCTGCTCTTTCTTTTGGCATTGGCTTTCCATGCCAATTTTCTGCATCCTCAACGTCTGCAACCAAATGAATAAAAGACATTCCTGAAGGCTCAGATAATGGTTAGCATTTTTTAGCAATAAACTATTTTTTAATTAAGATATGTATACTGTGTTTTTAGACAATGCTACTGCACACTTAATAGACTATAGTATGGTATAAACATAACTTTTATATGTACTGGGAAACTAAAAACGTCATGTGACTTGCTTTATTACAGTGGTCTGGAACTGAACCGGCACTATCTCCATGGTAGGCCTGTATTTGATTAGGTCATCTGAAAGACATCCGGACGGAAAAGATGTCAGCCGAGGACTCACAGGAGTAAAAACCTGGCACCGGGAGCCTGAGATGGTATTGCAGTCCCAGAGGACAGTTTGAACAAAGGTCCAGAGGCTCTTGAAGGGCTGCCGGCTGACGTGCTGGTGAATGGAGGGGTGAGTGAGGGAGATGAGGCTAGAGAGACAGGCAGGGAGGACCATGGAGGATCCTGTGGTATAAGGAGTCTGAGTTTTGTCCAAAGCAAGATAGGAAACCCCTGAAGGGTTTGGAGTGGGGAGGTGACTGATCAGATCTGCGTTATAGAAAGATCACCATGGCAGCCGCACGGAAACTGGCTTGGGGAGACCGCAGTTAGGGAGAGATGATGGGGACCTGGGCAGGAAAGACGGAGGAGTGAACAGATCTGAGATATACTATTGGGGGCAGAATCAATCAGAGTTGATGACAGACTGAGGGTGTGTGTAGGAGCATATAAGGGAGAGGGGGAAGCAAGGATGATAACCCAGGTTTCTGCCAGGAGCAAATCAGTCAAGTCGTCATTTACTGAACTTGGGGTACCAGAGAGTAAGACCATATTTTGGGGAGGAGTCAAAGAACAGTTTTATTCTAAAATGTCATTATTAAAACACACCAGGAATCAAACCGTTTGCAACTATTTATACTTGAGATGATTGACTTCAGATGTCAGCTTAGAAATCTACAAGGAGTTAAGACTTTCAAAGCCCCTCCTTCCCTGACCCTCAGTCCCACAGCTCCCTTCCCAGAGGTACCACTTTACTTTATCAGTTGTCTGTGTGTTCTTCCAGGTTGTGCATGGGCACAGGTGAGCCCTGTGTGTGTGTGTGTGCACATCCTTATGTACAGATCTGCTCACACACAGAGCACCCCCCACACTGTGCACTCCCGTGGACATCACCCCCTGCGCCACTCCTCTAAGTGGACTACCCTCCCAGCTATTCCCTTGTGCGTGCAGAAAATCACTGCTCACTTGCTGGGGGCCTGGGCTTCCCTTCCCACCCTAACCAGACCTGCTATCTATAAGGGCCAAGAAGAACAAGAGCCTCCAGCACATATTATAGACGTGACCACTGTGCACTAAAGTCGTCTGCCCAGCCAGCCTGAGCCTCCTTCCACCTCATCTGCTGTGCAGACAAATGTTTTTAATATAACCCCAGGCAGAAAAGAAATGTTTGCTTACTTGGAATACCCCGGCCCTTGAAGGTCTTGGCAACCACAGCAGTGGGCTTGTTCTTCACCTGAGCTGCCTGCCAGAACACTTGGCACAGCGCCTCCACATCACGGCCATCTACCACATAAGTATTCCACCTGTCAACCAAGGAGGCGGCCAGGTTACAAGGTGAAGAGGGAGTGGGGTAGAAAGAAGGTGACATGAAACAGGACACAGTTACCCAAAGGCTTCGCAGCGCTTCTGATAGACGTCTATGCAGTGCTCAAGGGGCAAGGTGCCACTGTGGCCCAGGCGGTTCACGTCGAAGACGGCCACAAGATTGTCCAGACTGTAGTGGGAAGCGAAGGCCAACGCCTCCCAGACGGAGCCTTCCGAGAACTCGCCATCTCCCAAGAGGCAGAACACCCGGTAGCTGAGACAAGCCAAGAGAGGTTAGGACCCTGCTTGGGGCTCTTCTGGGCCACTTGAGCAAATATATTCATGGAGAGAAAGAGGAGAACAGACTGAAGCAGCTGCTTCTGATTAGTAGGTTCCTAAGACCATTTTCCTCCTCGACTCTGTTCGAACTCAACAGCTGAGCAAATGAAGCTTGAAAAGCTTGAGCCTCACCTCTCGCTAGTTTTCTCCTCCTGGCTGTTCAGGCTATTTCTAGGTTCTTTTGCCATTTCTCTTGGCTCAACAAACAAGAGGGGATGGGGAGAAAGCAGCTCCCTTAAACATCCAAACAACATTTATATACACAGTTTCTTGGCAAGCTCCGTTTTAAGCAATGCCACCTTCTATTCCTAATTTTACAAATTTATTTACAATAATCATAACAATCAAAACATTCCACCTCAGGAGCACATGTTCTGTTGTAAATAGTAAACTCCTCCACAGCAGAAACACGAAGCATTTACACCAATAAAACACAACTTAGACCCCACAAAAGTGCTCTAAGCGAAAGTTAAAAAAAGGGATTAACTGCAAGACAGGGACTAATAGAGGCAATAACAAGAGAGGAGAAACATCAACAGACTTATGGGAACGGGAGCAGGGCAGCAATATGAGCAGTAGAGGAAGCACACTGAAGTGCCTTCAGAAGGGCCACAGGGTTGAAACCAGGGATTGAGGGGCTCCACACTCAGCATGCTCGGGGATTGTGGGAGTAGAATGTGTGTGCCACCATGGCCATCCCTGGGCCCTGCACCCCCCGCCCCTTGCCTTGCTCCCACATCAGCAGCAGCTGGGCACACACCCCTGGAAGGCACGGATCTGCCTGTCCTCAGGTGAAACCACTCCAGAAAAAGAGACCTTTGATTATTAATATTTACGGGTCCCCAAGGCAAAGGCAAATGCACCTCCATTCATTCTATAATGAAGCTCACTAAGAGATGGAAAACAAGAATACATCTTAGAAAAGACCTAATAAACCGATTTTTTTTTTTAAGGAAGATTAGCCCTGAGCTAACTGCTGTCAATCCTCCTCTTTTTGCTGAGGAAGACTGGCCCTGAGCTAACATCCATGCCCATCTTCCTCTACTTTATATGTGGGATGCCTACCCCGGCATGGCGTGCCAAGCGGTGCCATTTCTGCACCCGGGATCTCAACCGACGAACCCCGGGCTGCCGAAGTGGAATGTGCGTACTTAACCGCTGCACCACCGGGCCGGCCCCTAAACCGATTTCTATACTGCAGGTAGCACTGAGAACCCAAACAGAGATGCTAGATGAGTTTCCAGAAACACAATTTCTTTACTGCTTGAACATTTGGTAACCTAAACTTTGAAAACATTCACTGTCTTCCCAAACTAGTAAGTCATAAATAAAACTGAAGTGCCTGGGAAGTAGGGTGGGGACAGTTAAACGGTTTCTGAGTAAGCGCCTTACCTGGCCTTATCAAAGTACTTGCCAGTATATGCCATCCCGCACGCGGCCCCCAGTCCTTGCCCGAGCCATCCGGTTGCCACATCAACAAACGACAGTCTCTGTAAGAAAAGGGACCAAATGAACCCAGGAGCACCTGCAGGACACGAGTATCAGGCCAACTTCCGGCACAAAGCACAGGCTGCTCCTTGAACGGCATCTCCCACCCTGTGGGCTGAATTCCTCTTCATCACACCCACATGAACCCAGAGTGTCAAATCAACATCACAAAGACAGGGGAGCCATAGGTAACCTACGCAGCGTAGCGTGGCAAGGGAGATTGGAGCTTTGGGAACATAAAGGAGGGAGGCTTCTCGTCCACACAACAGCCTCAACAAAGCCCAACACCAAAGCAGAAAATGTTAAGCATGAGCCTTGCCATTTTCACAAGGCCTTTTATCCAGCCATGCACAAACCAGATGTTCAATGTTTTTTGGAAAGTATGAGCTCTTCAATAGAAACCAGAAACACTGAAGAACATTGCGTTTTCTCTGGTTCCTAAAACTCAGGTCAACTGAGATTTTAGAGGTGGTTATCCAGATACTAGAAACAAATCACTTTCCACCACCACTCCACCTCTCCCCTCATCCTGTTTACACGCACAAGGCTTCATCGTCCCATGGAGAGAATGTGGCCCTCTGAGGGCCATAGGGCTGTGCAAAAGGGCTGCTGCACAAAGGGGCCACTCTCAAGCTTCCAAAGACACAATGAACTTATTCAACACTTCCAATGCCACCATCCTGGCCTGGCCACAAACATCTCTTGCCTCCAACATTGCAATAGCCTCCTTGCTTCCCCCATAGCCATTTTCAACACAGCCGCCAGGGGAAGCCTGTTAAAACCTAAGCCGGGGGCCAGCCCCGTAGCCGAGTGGTTAAGTTCAAGTGCTCCGCTGCAGGCGGCCCAGTGTTTCATTGGTTCGAATCCTGGGCGCGGACATGGCACCGCTCATTGAGCCACGCTGAGGCGGTGTCCCACATGCCACAACTGGAAGGACCCACAACTAAGAATGTACAACTATGTACCGGGGGGCTTTGGGGAGAAAAAGGAAAAAAATGAAATCTTAAAAAAAAAAAAAAAAAAACCTAAGCCGGCTCATCACTCTATGTGAAGAACTATCCAAAGTCTTGCCATCTTGTGCCAAGCAGAACCCAAGTTTTTATACCAGCCTGTCCACACTGGCTCTCATCACCTATTACTGTCCCTCCCCACCATTCCGGGTGTCCTGGCTTCCTTGCTTCCCTATGAACACACTGGGCACATGTCTGCCTCAAGGCCTTAGCAATTGCAGCTCCCCCTCCCGAGTGGCCAGTGCTCATGCCTAAATAGGTGCAAAGCTCACTCCGTCACCCCTTGCAAGTCTGCTCAAACATCAGCATCAAAGCCTTCCTGGACCATCTCTTTCAACTAGTACTCCCTAATCCTCCAATTCCCTTGGATTCAGTATGCTCAGCCCCACGTGATATGCTATCTATTTACAGGTTTATTTCTTGTCTGCCCCCTCCTCCATTCAAATGTCAGCTCCATTCAAGGAGACTGTTGTGTACTTTCAGTACCATGGATGGGTGAATGGTACTCGTTAGTCGCTGATCCCTCTTCCGCCCTGCTCCACCCTACTCCTCCAGGAGCTCTTGACCTTCCCTAGCTTTCTCCCTGTGCTTTGTGCTCCCAGAGACTCCCTCTCATTTTGCATGTCTGGCCCCACAGAACCGTCCCAATGAAGCCTCTCTTGATGACATCTCTAGCTCCATCTTCCTCCCCATCGCTCCTACCTTACTCCTGTAATAAACTCTGGCTCCCAATTGCCCTGTGTGCCCTTGGACTTAGCCTGGGCTTTGCACTCAGACCAATTCCACTTCCCCCAGCTTTAAAGCAGGGGGTAAGTGAGCCCACCTCCTAAAGGTTTCTGGAGATGAGAACACCCCTCAGGCAGCAGGAAGCTGTAGAACTGACTGAGAAGACTGGCAGGGCGCCAGCATGCTGCCTGGCATGGGGAAAGCACCCTCACATGGGTTCCCTTCTCTTCTCCAAGAACCCTCCTGCTGTGGGGGAGACACAACTGAGAGGGTCAAGGGCTAAACTAAAGATGCGTACAAGGTGCTACAGGCACCCAGACAGAGACTTCTCTTCCAGGTGGTACTTCTCATCTTTGTTGGGCACAAAGTGCGCTTCAAGAACAAGTTTACAAAAAGGCCTTCTGGTTTCCTCCCAGGACTGCTTGGCTGGAGAAAACAAAAGAACTGATAAAACAAAAACAAAGACCTGGGTGTGGGTATAGGGGACCACAAGCCCCCCCCCAAGCCTTCAGCACCATGAGAGCTCTAAGAGAATACAAACACCTCAGTCAGCAATGTCACCAGGCCTTGGCAGTCAGCCTCCTAATGTAGTTGTCTGTGTTAAGACACTTGTGCCCTGGGAGCACCGATCGTGAAGACTCTGGCTCCTCTGCCTGTAGTGAGTCTATTCACTCCATTCCCAACCAAAGCCAAGATGGCCTACGCGCCTGTGTGTGTTCTCTTTTCTTCCAATTCTATCTGCTGCTTACATCTGATAAATTTTGGCAGCTGAACAGTGCCCATGTCAGAAAGCCCCTTTATCTCTCTAAGGCCAAAACTCCTATTCTATGACAGCAGTGGTTATTGGATAGTCTAGGTATCTACCCTTTTTTTAAACCAGAGATCTGAACACTCATACTGTATTTATACACCCATAATTATGCAAATTTTTTTTTTTTTGGTGAGCAAGATTGGCCCTGACCTAACACCTGTTGCCAATCTTCCTCTTTTCACTTGAGGAACATTGTCCCTGAGCTAACATCTGTGCCAGTCTTCCTCTACTTTGTATGTGGAATGCCTCCACAGCATGGCTTGATAAGTGGGGTGTAGGTCTGCACCCAGGATCCAAACCTGTGAACCCTGCACCGCTGAAGCGGAGCTCGTGAACTTAACCACTACACCACAGGGCCAGCCCCTTTATTCAATTTTTATTGTGAAAAAGTTCAGGCTAGGGGCCGGCCTGGTGGCACAGTGGTTAAGTTCGAATGTTCAACTTCGGCAGCCCGGGGTTCACCAGTTCGGATCCCAGGTGTGGACCTGGCACCACTTGGCAAGCCATGCTGTGGTAGGCGTCCCACATATAAAATAGAGGAAGATGGGCATGGATATTAGCTCAGGGCCAGTCTTCGTCAGCAAAAAGAGGAGGATTGGCAGCAAATGTTAGCTCGGGGCTAATCTTCCTCAAAATAAATAAATAAATAAATAATTTTAAAAGTTCAGGCTTATCAGTTCTAAGAACAGTACAATGAAGTCTCACACACTCTTCACCTACATTCATCAACTATTACTAATGGACCCCTTTTGCTTCATCTTTTTCTATATGCACTCTCACATTTTATTTATCTTGTGCCAAACCTCATTTGAGATTACGTTTCAGACACCAAGACAAAGGTCATAACTACAACCCCAGGTACATCAGCCACACTTGTATTCTTACTTTGCCTTTAAACTACTTCTCACTGCCGGGATCTAGGGCTTCTGTTTGTACATGGGGCTCTAGTAGATGAATTTTAAGTGATTTGCTCAAGACCCAGCAAGCTTTCCAACAGTATCAAAAGAGCTGCACACTCTTCTAGATCAACCTTGCTTTTACATTCCTTTTTCTTCCTGTTTCCCGGTGTCATTAGGTACTTGGTACTATATCTAGTCAAAACAAAGTCCCCGGGGGCTGACCCTGTGGCCGAGTGGTTAAGTTCACGTGCTCCACTTCGGTGGTCCAGGGTTTCACCAGTTTGAGTCCTGGGCGCAGACATGGCACTGCTCGTCAGGCCATGCTAAGACGGCGTCCCACATGACACAACTAGAAAGACCCACAACTAAAAATACACAACTATGTCCTGGGGGGGCTTTGGGAGGAAAAAGAAAAATTTAAAAATCTTAAAAAAAAAAAAAAGTCCCCCATTGGTACCAGGTCAGATCTGCAGAGAAATGCAAGAGAAAGATGACTGACAGGGGTGGGATGTCCCTCCAAATCAAACCCAATTTTCCTCGAGCCCAGCAAATCGGATCTGCTAATGTTGCCTGCCTTTACTCAGGTGGCAGACGATGAGAGCAGTAGGACTTTGCCAAGGGAGGCTTTAGTGCTAGATGGGGTACAGTGGGGCACCACCAAAGGAAAGGAAGAGAGGCTAGTTGCCACACGTCCTCTTTCCCGCCACAGAGTCCTCACTAGAATACCTTTTAGATCTTTATGAGGTGCTATGCTCTGAATGTTTGTGTCCTCCCAAAATCCACAGGTTGCAAACCTAACACCCACGGTGATATTATTAGGAGGTGGGCAGTCTTTGGGTGGTGATTAGGTCACGAAGGCAGAACCCTCAAGAATGGGACTAGTGCCCTTAGAAAGATACCCCAGAGAGATCACTTCTCCTTCTGCCATGTGAGGGTACATTGAGAAGTCTGTGACCAGGAAAAGAGCCCTCAGCAGAATGTGACCGTGCTGGTGCCTTGATCTTGGACTTCCAGGCTCCAGAACTGTGAGAAATAAATTTACATTGTTTATAAGCTACCCAGTCTGTGGTATTTTGTTAAAGCAGCCCGAACACACTAAGACATGAGGCAAGGAACTAAGAATAAAAAGGATAAGCAGAGCCCATTTCAGGCCTTGTTGCTACATGGTGGCTTTTAAAAGGAGTTTAAAAACTGAGCATCTGGAGCAGGCCGTGGGCTCCCGTGCCGGCTTACCTTGGAGAGGACGAATCGGTCATTGTCCGGGTCGTCCGGGTCCGCCTGTTTATACCTCATGGTGTGGAAGAACAGCACGGCCATGATCTCAGCAGCACTGCTGCACGATGTGGGGTGGCTGAAAGACAGATACAGCACAGATTGTTTCTCACAGGCAAGTGACTCACCAGGGACACGGTGCATGAGAAGCGCTTTCAGCACATGGTCTCCTCCGACTGAAAGCAGCAATCATTTCTCCCAGGTCTGAAGAATCCAGCCAAGGGAAAAGGATGCAGGGCCACTGCCTCCAAGCTCATAGCTTTTTAAAATATCTTTTATTTATTTATTTATTTATTTGAGAAAGATTAGCCCCGAGCTAACATCTGCCAATCCTCCTCTTTTTGCTGAGGAAGGCTGGCTCTGAGCTAACATCCATGCCCATCTTCCTCTAATTTATATGTGGGACGCCTACCACAGCATGGCTTGCCAAGCGGTGCCATGTCTGCACCTGGGATCCGAACCGGCGAACCCTGGACCATCAAAGCAGAACATGGGCACTTAACTACTTGGCCGACCCCCAAGCTCATAGCTTTTAAGGATGCTTTACGGTCCAGTAACCTCACAACCTCTCTCCCTGTGGAGAGTAAGATCTCCAAGACCAGTCCCCTTCTATCAATGGAGCACCTATGAACTTGGGGCAAGCTCACCTGATCACTCTGTAAGCACCTGAATATTCTTCTACTTGTCTGAATTTATCTGTGATCCCATTAATCAGAAATGTCACAAAGCAGAAATAAACCCATGTATATATGGTCAAATAATACTTGACAAGGGAGCCAAGAATACTTAATGGAGAAAGGACAGTCTCTTCAATAAATGGTGCTGGAATAACTGGAAATCCACATGTAAGAAAAACAAAACTAGACCTGCATCTTACACCGCTCACAAAAATTAACCTGAAATGGATTAAGACTTAAATATAAGACCTGAAACCATAAAATTCCTAGAAGAAAACACAGGAAAAAGGCTCCTTGACATAAGTCTTGGTAATGATTTTTTGGATATGTCATCTAAAGCACAAACAACAAAATAAAAAATAAACAAGTGGGATCACATCAAACTAAAATGCCCTCGGCACAGCAAAGGAAACCATCAACAAAACAAAAAAAAACACGGAACAGAAAAAAGTATTTGCAAACCATATATCTGATACAAGGTTAATATCCAAAACAAATAAGAACTCACACAACTCAATAGCATAAAAACCAACTAATCCAATTAAAAATGGGCAAAAGACCTGAGTAGACATTTTCCCAAAGATATATGAACGGCCAACAGGTCCATGAAAAGATGTCAACATCATTAATCATCAGGGATATGCAAATCAAAACCACAATGAGATATCACCTCACACCTCTTAGAATGGCTATTATCAAAAAGACAAGAAATAACTAATGCTGGCAAAGATGAAAAGGAAACCCTTGTGCACTGGTGGTGGGATTGTAAACTGGTACAGCTACCATGGAAAATGGTATGGAGGATCCTCAAAATACGAAAAATAGATCTACCATAGGATCCAGTAATTCCACTTCTGGGAACACGTCTAAAGGAAATTAAATCAGGATCTTGAAGAGTTACCTGCACCCCCATGTTGGGTGCAGCATTATTCACAATAGCCAAGACATGAAAACAACCTAAGTGTCCACCAATGGATGAATGGATAAAGAAGTTGTAGTACATAGATACAATGGAATATTATTCAGCCAAAATAAAGAAGGAAATCCTGCCATTTGTGTCAACATGAATAGACCCTGAGAGCATTATGCTAAGTGAAATAACTCAGAGAAAAACAAAATACTGTATGATCTCACTCAGGTACTAGGGATGTAATGTACAACAAGATGACTATAGTTAACACCGCTGTATGCAATGTAGGAAAGTTGTTTAAAAAGTAGATCCTAAGAGTTCTCATCACAATGAAAAAAACATTTTTTGTTTTGTTTTATATGAGCTAACAGATGTTAACTAAACTTACCGTAGTAATCATCTCACAATGTAAGCCATAAAAATTATGCTGCACACCTTAAACTCATACAGTGCGGTATGTTAGTTACATCTCAGTAAAACTGCAAAAAAAAAAAGATGCTAAAAAAAAGAGAGGGGTCAGCCCAGTGGCGTAGTTAAGTTTGCAGGCTCTGCTTTGGTGGCCCAGGGTTCACCGGTTCAGATCCTGGGTGGAGACCTACACACTGCTCATCAAGCCATGATATGGCAGCATCCCACATACAAAAGAGAGGAAGATTGGCACAGATGTTAGCTCAGGGACAATCTTCTTCACCAAAAATAAAAGAAAGAAACACCAGCAAAATCCCATTCTACTACCTAAAGTGAATTTCTTTTAGGAGTGAATAGTGAGACCAAGAAGCTTCTCATGAGGCAGTTACTGAAGGCCAAAATAAGCACTGCTCTTAGAAAGCGACCCACACCCAAGTACAGCCAGTCCTTCATTAACAAGGGGAGGAGGGAGGAGAGGACAGGGCAGAGGAGAAAACCAACGCCCTAGAGCCCTGCCCCAATAGTCAGAAGAGTAAGATTTTAGACCCAGTTCATGTTTATTAATAATCTCTCCTTTCAAGTTGCACAATATAGAAAACTCAGACAAGCCTCTTGCCTTGCAAGTACCCCCTAAGTGGACGATTTGGATTTAAAGACTGTTAGAGATCCCTTGAGAAAATACAAAACCATTATTAATTTTGAAGGCGAAGGGAGCAAAATGAAAGTGTAAAAAAAAAAACCTAAAAATATTCAAGTCTTAAACTCATCTAAACTGTCCTTTTACTGTCATAGCCCAGGCTGGAAGACAAAATTCAAAAAAACATGTATTACACAAAGCATTTTATCATCTGACCATAAGAGGATTAAGTTAGAAAAAATTCACACATTTGTGGAAACTAAACATGCTCAAACAACCAATAAATCAAAGAAAAAATCACAAAAGAAATTAAAAAATAGAGGCAAATGCAAGCAAAAAGACAACACGTTAAAATTTATGGGACGCAGCAAAAGGAGGGCTAAGAAGGAAATTTATAGCTATCAACAGTTATATTAAAAAAGAAAGATTGGGGGCCACCCAGTGGCACAGTGCACGTTCTGCTTCAGCGGCCCGGGGTTCATCGGTTCGGATCCCGGATGCGGACATGGCACTGTTTGGCAAGCCATGCTGTGGTAGGCGTCCCACGTATAAAGTAGAGGAAGATGGGCACGGATGTTAGCTCAGGGCCAGTCTTCCTCAGAAAAAAGAGGAGGACTGGCAGTAGTTAGCTCAGGGCTGATCTTCCTCAAAAAAAAAAAAAAGATTGACAATCAAAAACCTAACTTTACAACTTATGAACTAAAAAAGAGAACTCAAAGCTATCTGAAAAAAAAAGATTAGCGTAGAAATCAGTAAAACAGAAACTAGGAAAACAATGGAGAAAAATCAATGAAAAAAAAGTCAATTCTTTGAAAAAATTAAAATTAAAAATTTAGCTAGATTAAGTACAAAAGAAATTACTAAATTTACTAAGACATTTAAAATTACTAACTTCATTTCAGAAATGAAAATAAGAACATTATTGATTCCACAGAAATAAAAAGGACTATAAAGTACTGAAAACAACTGTACACCAATAAATCGATTAACTTAGAAATTTCTAGAAACAGAAAACCGAAGACGACTGAATCATGTAGAAAGTCTGAACAAACTCGTAACTAACAAGGAGATTGAATCAGTAGTCAAAAACCTCCCTAACAAAGAAAAACTCTGGACCCAATGGCTTCACTGCTGAAGCCCATCAAACAGTCAAAGAATTAACATCAATTCTCTTCAAACTCTTCCAAAAAACTGAAGGGCAAGGGCCGGCCCGCGGCCGAGGAGTTGAGTTCGCGCGCTCCGCGTCGGCGGCCTGGGCTCTCGCCGGTTCGGATCCCGGGCGCGGACACGGCGCCGCTCGTCAGACCACGTCCCACAGGGCAGAGACAGAAGGACCCACAACTACAAAACACAACTGTGTACTCGGGGGCTTTTGGGGGGAAGAAAAGGGAAAAAAACCAGACTGGCAACAGACGTTAGCTCAGGGCCATTCTACAAAAAAACCCTGAAGGGAACACTTCGAAACACTCGGAGGCCAGCGCCGCCCTTGTTACCAAAACCGCACAAACAGCTTACGAGAAAACTGCCGACCAAAACCCTGATGGACGGGGAGACAACACTCCTCCGGCCAACGCTCGCGGCCCGGCAGCCACTGTCGGATCGCTTCTTACTCGCCGACCGCTTTGTCTGCGGCTCTACTTCTTCCAAGGCCACAGCCTGGAGCTCGGGACCCCTCCACGCCGACCAACGCTTACACAGCAAGGCCGGCGGCGACCGGAGGCCCGCTCCGCGCCCCCACGCCCGCTCCTCGCTGCTAACGGGAGAAGCCCTGACGGCTGGCCGGGACGCCAGCTCCGGCGGCCGCCCGAGCACGTGGCCCGTCGGCCATGCAGGGCAGCGGCGGCGCGCCGGGCTGGCGTCTGGGGCAGGCAGCCGAGCCCCGACGGCTGGAAACACGGCCTATGACCGAGTCCACTCGGCCCCCGATGGCTCCCTTCACCTCACGCCGCTGTCGCCGCTGAGCCCGTCGCTCGGCACCACGTGGGCTTCGACGAGGACGCCTTACCCGGAGCTCGAGGCGCACGTGGCCCTGATAGACTGGATGCGCAGGCGATTGGCCATGTCCTGGAGCACCTGCACGGTCTTCGCGTCAGGCTTGGTTTCCTCAGCCATCGCAACGCTCAACTTGGAGTCAGCCATGGCTGCGACCGCGTTGGCGTCTGAGGAGCAAGCGCCGCGGAGTGCTCCACGGGGGGCCGTGACGTGACGTGACGTGACGTGACGTGACGTGACGTGAACGCCGCGCGCCGCTCCCTCCGCGCGCCGCTCCCTCCGCGCGCCGCTCCCAATTCAAAGGATTTTGAATACTTAGCACTTGCATGTTGGCCATCATTCGAAACAATTTAATTTCGTTACACCTTCTTTTGTCGTATCAATTCAAACATGGTACCTTTGCGCATGGGTCCAGGGTCTACTCTGGGGATTATAAAAAAGTTTAAGAACTAGATGTGGTGGTGGTTGCACAACGTAGTGAATGTAGTGAAGGTGACCCATTCACGTACTTGAAAAGAGTTACAATGGTAAGGTTTACATTTTACGCATTTTATCGCGCTATAACAAAAGCCACGCTGGAATTTTAGTTTGCTGATGCCCTCCCCTGCCACCTATGGCAACCCAGCCCCCAGGGGGGTTTCTCAGCAGACGAGGGGGACTGAGGGTCCTGGGACGTAAGGTGTCTCTGCGCGGACCTCTTTTCTCTTTCTAGAATCTTCTGTGCGGCAAGCACAGCGTGACTGTTGAGATGGCACTAGCCCAACGCTAGTGTGCAGCTTCTCCTGGGGAGCCTGACCTGAGGGGGCTCCCATTGACTTTCCGTCTGAAAGGCCCCATCTCCGAGGCCACAGTGTAGTCCGAAAGAGCTCGTCCCTCTGACTTCGAGATGGTCTTCCAGGAACCAGCATGGCTCCCAGTGGCACCATCTCACAACACTGTACCCTAAGGTCACCCGCTGGGGAGCACTTTAGCTCAAAACTGCCGAGCTCCTGAAAGCCCCCAAGTGCCCCTGAATACGGCTAGGCGCCCGCGTTCTGACTCGCTTAAAGGGGACGTGCGCGGACGACGGGTGCGGAGACTACAGGTGACTGCTCCCCCGACCGGGCGGGCGTCTGCGGCCGCCTGCTGCCCGCCGAGGGCGAGCTCTCGCTGCCCCGCAGCCGCCCAGCCGCTCCGCCTGTTGCCTGTGCGGCCTGGGATGGGTGAGCAAACTGTCTTTCATCCTTGCTCCGAGTTACGTCCGCCGCGTTCCCTGCAGTTGCGCATTTCCGTGTTTATTGCCATCGGATGGAGTTCGTCCTTTTTGTGTCTTGTTATCCTTTACTGTTTTATATTGGATTATTTGCTTTTAGCTTCCCGATTCGTAGGAGTTCTTTATTATATTGATTAACGTTTTATCTATTAGCGATATTGCAAATCTTTTCTTCTCAATCTGTTGCTTTTTAAAAATGTTAACGGAGGGGCCGGCGCCGTGGCCGTGGCCTAGCGGTCGGGCTCCGCTTCTGCGGCCCGGGGTTCGCCGGTTCAGATCCTGGGCGCGGACCTAACACCGCTCATGAAGCCATGCTGAGGCGGCGTCACACGCCACAACCAGAGGGACCTACAACTAGAATATACAACTATGTACTGGGAGGCCTTGGTGAGAAGAAAAAAAAAAGGGGAAGATTGGCAACAGATGTTAGCTCAGGTGCCAATCTTTAAAAAAAGAGTAAAAATGTTAACGGAGATGCTTTAAGCTGCAGCATTTGAACCAAAGCCTAAATGCTGCTTCTTTTTAACTTTATGCTTGTTTCTCCATAAGAAAGTTTAAAAACATTTTTTAAGTAGTTAAATATGTAAATCTTTTCCTTTATGGCATTTTGGTTTGAGTCTTGTTTAGAAAAGTCTTTTCCACACAAAGATTATAAAAACTTTCCTATTATTCCTTCCAGTACTTTTATCGTTTCACTTCTTTAGTCTGTCTTGACTTTATTATTGTATATGATGGAAGATGGTGCTCTAAATTTTTTTCTTTTTCTTTGAGGAAGATTACCCTGAGCTAACTACTGCCAATCCTCCTCTTTTTGCTGAGGAAGACTGGCCCTGAGCTAACATCCGTGCCCATCTTCCTCTACATTATATGTAGGACGCCTACCACAGCATGGCTTACCAAGCTGTGCCATGTCCGCACCCGGGATCCGAACCGGCCAACCCCCGGCCGCTGAAGCAGAACATGAGCACTTAACCGCTGCTCCACTGGGCGGTCCCTAAATTTTTTTCAAAAGCCAATTGTCCCAAGACCATATTTATTACTCTTCTTCAAAAATTTCTTAACTGTTCTTTGGCATTTTCTCTTCCAAATGAATTTTGGAATCAGCTCATTTAAGATTCATAAGACATTCCCACTGGGTTTTATTGGGATTTCATTGGATTGATAAGTTAATATGTAGAGGGCTGACATATTTACAGTGTTTCTCCTCAAGAACATGGTATATAGCCGTTGATAATCACATCTTATTGGCATCCTATTTTATATTTTTTATTTACCCTGCTATCTTGTCTGTTTGTTCTTCCTTTCCTTCGTTTGGATTAATTGAGTTCCATTTTTTTCCTCCCCTTGGTTATTTGGATGTTATGTACCTGGCTTTTTTTTAGTGGCCAGAAATTTTTAATTTTTAAATTTTAAATTTTTGTCACCAACATATTCTCTCAGTTTTGAGTTTTATACGATATCTGTAAAATTCCCCAATAGAACAAGTCTTTAGCAAATTTTAATTTTTCCTATTTCCCACTTCCTTTTTAAACAATTATTTACTTCTTTCATTTATCAGTGGTATATATGAACATAGTTTAAAGCAGGGATCAGCAAACTTTTTCTGTAAAGGTCCAGTTAGTAAATATTTGAAGCCACATTGGTTCCTGTTGCAACTGCTTGACTTGGCCATGGTTGTGGCACAAACTCAGCCATAGACAATATGTAAATGAGTGAGTGAGGCCGTGTGCCAGTTGCACTTTGTTTATGAACATGGAAACTTGAGTCTCAATAATTTTCACGTCACAAAATATTCTTCTGATTTGTTCAACCGTTTAAAAATGTAAAACCCATTCTTAGCTTACACTTGTACAAAACCAGGCCATCGTTTGCCGACCCCTGGTCTGAAGAGTTAAAATGGTTCTAAAAGGTTTATTACAAAAAATAGCAATCCCTGGCTTCCACCCACCCACTCGTCCACTCTCCAGAATTGACCATTTGCAACCCTTTTTAGCTGTTTCTTTTGGCATTTACCTCTAATTCTCTAAGTAAAGTTATAGTGCTATTTCTTTATTTTTTATATTTTAGGAATTACCTATTGACTTCTCATTATAAAAGGTGATGATATATCTCTTTCACTGCCCCCTGCCCCCCGGCCCTGCCATCCTTCCAGTACGGTATACAAGGATTTGGGTTAGAGCATTCCTTGGTGTTCACATTATCAGGTACATGGAAACACTAGTTACAACTGAGTCATCACCCTGATGACTTTTCCTTTCTCCCCTGACATGTTGTTTTCCATAGAGTTAACACTTGTCTTCCCCTATCCCTGTGTTGCTTGTTCTCTACTACTTGTCATGGGTCAGCACTTCCCCCAACTGTCTGCATCTCCTCTCCAGCTGGTCAAAGATGTCTGGCATTCCATTCATTTCATTCCCTTGGAGCGCTCTCTCCTGGAGCCTTTTGACTTACCCTCCAGACCACCTGCCCAGCCACCAGCCTGGGCTCCCCTTCCATCCTCTGGAGGTTGCACTGGCCTCTCTTTTAGTTTGGGGCCCCTGTTTCATAGATCCCATCTCTACCTCTTTCTTGGGTTCTCTGCTTTTGGTGGTGCACGTTCTCTAGTAACTTCCAGAGAAAGAAGACAGAGGAGGTAAACTATTTGAGTACTTTCATGTTGGAAAATGTCTTTAACCTCACAATTGACAGTTTGGGTGTAGAATTCTAGGTTGGAAAATCGTTTTTTTCCTCAAATTTGGAAGGTATTACTTCGTTGTTTTCTAGTTCCCAGTGCTGTGCTGAAATCTGAAGACATTCTGATTTCTGATTCTTTGAATGTGACCTATTTTTTTTCTCCAACAGTTATTTTCTCAGCATATTGAAGATATTATTCAGCTCTCTTCTGGATTTCGCTGATGCCATTGAGAAGTCAGCTTTCAGTCTAAGAGTCATGGTTTTAAAGGTAATCAGCTTTTTTTTTTTTTTTTTTTGCAGGGAAAGCCCTGAGCTGACATCTGTTGCCAATCTTCCTTTTTTTTTTTTCCTCCCCAAAGCCCCAGTACATGGTTGTATATCCTAGTTGTAAGTTGTTCTAATTCTTCTATTTGAGCTGCTGCCACAGCATGGCAACTGACAGACAGGTGGTGTGGTTCTGCCACTGGGAAATGAACCCAGGCTGCCAAAGCAGTGAGCGCCGAACTTTAACCTCTAGGCCATTAGGGCTGGCTTGGTAATCAGCTTTTTTAATCTGGCTACTCTTAAGGTCTTGTGTATAGTTGTGGATCTGTTTCTGTTTTTCCTGTTTGGGATTTATTTGGCTTCTTGAATTTGCGGATTTGTGTCTTTCATCAGTTCTGGAAAGTCTTAGTGACTACTATCTCTTAAAATCTTGCTGCTGCTTCATTTTGTTTTCTCTCTGTGGCATGGCAATTAGGTTTCTTTTAGACTTTCTCACTCTATCTTCCATATCTTCTGTTTTTCAAATTTTCTATTTCTTTGTGCCTCAGTGTTGCATTCTGGATGCTTTCTTTAGCTCTGTTTTACAATTTGCTAATTCTCCAGCCTTTTCTAATCTGCTATTAAGTCTACTTATTGAACATTTTAAAGCTTTTAAAAATTGTGAAATCTGGCATATGTACATAAAGGTGCAGAAAACATCAACATACAGTTTAGGAAATAATGATAAGGTGAACATACGTTTAGCTACTACCCAGATCAAGCACCCCAGCCTTGATGTGTCTCTCTCAATCACAATCCCCTTCTCCCACCCTAGGGAGAACCACTTTCCTGATGTTTATACTTTTCTTTATAGCTTTACTGACTGTGTATGTATTCCTAAACATCATTTCATTTTGCCCACTTTTGAACTTTATATGAATGGAACCATATATAGTAGGGATTCTTCTGTGTTTGACTTCTTTTGTTCAGCTTTATGCTTGTTCATTCATATTTTCAAGGCTGTAGTTCATTTTCATTGCTGTATAGTAGTGTAATGTTGAATATGTTACACTTCACTTACACATTCTCCTATTGATGGGCAGGTGGGTTGTTTCTAGCAGTTGCCTATTAGAAACATTAGAGTACCTGTCCCCCAAGGATATACCTAAGAATGCAGTTGCTGGGCCATTTGGTATGCATGTCTTCAACTTTATGATATTACCAAATGCTTTTCCAAAGTGCTTGTACCAATTACTCTCCCACCAGGAGTGATTAAGAGTTCCTGTTGCTTCATATCCTTGCCGACATTTATTACTGTTAGTCTAAGTTTTGCCAGTCTGCTGGGTGCATAGTGCTATCACATTGCATTTTTTTAAGTTGAGGTATAATTTGCATACAGTAAAAGACACAAAACCAAGCTATCTGTTACAATGGCTTCACTCCTGATTTGCCACTGGGAAAGCATTTTCAGATCAAAAATGGTCATAAAGGCGCTTAGAATTAAAACACAGAAACAGAACAGAGAGTCCCCCTGCTCTGACCACACCTACTTCTCCTAGCTCATCACCATCCACTCTGCCCTGGTCTGCCGTGCCCCAGCTATACTGCTATGGCCATGTTTATTTTACAGATAAGAAAACTGCCCCTCCAAGTGGTTTATTAATTTGCCCAAGGTCTCAGAGTGGTAGAGTGAGGATTTGAACTGGGTTCTGTCTTGAAGGTGGTGTTCCATTATCCTTCACCATGTGAGAGGCTCATTTGTTTGTGTGACAATAGAATTTTCCACTCTGGACTGTCAGCTCTATGAGAGCAAGGAATATATCTGACTTCTATACCACATGGTGGGCGCTCAGGAAATATGTGTTGAATGAATGATTGGATTAAGGAATGAGCCTGTTAGGATGCAAATCTCCCTGCCTACCTCTTCTATCTGCCTGACAGTAGCAATACAGCAAGCCATATGGGTTAATGGGAATTTTACTCCATGTTTTACAAGAACAATTCTTTATAAAATGAGACCCACAGTGGGTAATCCTTGGAAGAGAAGTCCAAGAACGGACAGGGCAGGTGTAGAAGGGGGATTCCAGCATCTGGGGGTTGTGGTGAGGTACACCTGTAGAGCAAGGAGTTGGGTGCTGAAAAGGAGGGAGAGGGGCCTGGAAGATGAACTCACCTTCTCCAGTCTGTGTTGGGCCCATCTCAAATACACAAATCTTGCATATGTAAGTATCTGCGCATACGTAGAAGTATTTTTATAGAGCAAAGCAATAACATGTCCAATTCTTCGACTGTTTGCAGCTCACAGAAGTACCTGTTTTGTGATTTCTTATTTGTTTCCCAATGCAGGCGGAATACACTAAGAGCCCAAGTGCAACCCTCCCATCCAGTGTGCCCTCATGCAGGTCCCTGTCATCCAGTGAGGATGGCCCCAGTGGCCACTCCAGCCTCTCAGATGGGGAGCTGGCCCGGAACTTACAGGAGAGTGTCAAGCACCGCATCCTCTACCTCTCAGAGCAGCTGAGAGTGGAGAAGGCCAATAGGGACGAGAACACCATGGGCTACCTCAAGCTGGTGTCCAAAGCTGACCGGCACCAAGCCCCCCACATCCGGCAGGCCTTCGAGAAGGTGAACCAGCGTGCCTCTGCCACCATTGCCCAAATCGAGCGAAGGCTTCGCCAGTGTCACCAGCAGCTGCAGGAGCTGGAGGAGGGCTGCAGACCCAAGGGCTTAGTGCTGAAGGCAGAAAGCAGCCTGGACAACTGCGAGCAGCCCAGCAAGGAGGCCCCGTTTTTGGAGTCCTCCAAGTCGGGTAGGGAAGACTGCCTGTCCAGCAACCTGCCTGACATCGTCAGACACTTCCCTCTGCAGAGTCGCTTCCTGGCCTTGCAGCGGGGGAAATCCTCAGAGACAAAGCGTGTGGCTCAGCAGCAAAGCCTGCTGTTGCAGAAGATGGAGGAAGAACTGAAAGAAGTCAAGAAGTTCCACCTCAGCTTCCAGGTGTCCTATCGGAGCCTGAAAGAGAGGTATCTGACAGACCTGCAGGTGTCGCTGGAGTCCCTTCAGGAGGAGAGATGCAGGTGAGGCAGAGCCCCTTCTGCCACCTTGGCTCTGGGCACAGCCCCCAGGACTGTCTGTAGGAGGGGGAAGGGGAGCCAGGACTCGGGCTTGGAGAGTTAGGGGAGGTGGAGGTGGGGAGAAGCAGCTCAATGTTCCTCTTGGCGACTGGACCCCACAGTGGAGAGGGCTCGTCCCGTGCTGCACAACTGCCTGGCCTTCTGCTGGAAGACGAGGCTCCAGCTTGGGGTCCCGCCAGGTGCTCCCTGCAGCTGCCACTCTGACTGGGGTGGCAGGAGACAGCTGTGGTGGCAGTGAGCCCAGCAGGCACCCATCATCAGTCGGGGAGGCAGCCTGCCAGTCCCTCTCGGCTGGAATGACGTGTGAGGCAGGACTGGAGTCCCCTTGCCAGCCCTAATGCCCTCATCTCTGCTCATGGCTGAGCTGGGGCACAAGGTCCCATGGAGGATATTTGTTCTGAAAACGGCTGCCTTTTGGGGAATGCTTTCTCCCCACTGTGTGGTGGGTCGATTTTATTTTCATCCAAGACAAGACTCAGGGCCACCAATAGAAAAAAAAGGCAAAAGCCAAACTCAGTCTCTCCAAGGACCCCCTCCATTCCTGTTTGGCCCCTTCTCGGGGTCCCATGGGCCCTGAGGGTGCCATGCTCCCTCCCGACCACTGCAGGCTGTCACGTTGGGCACTTGCATTAGTAATCCTTCCAACAGCCCAGCTGGGAGGGAGGAACTGGCTTAGAAGAGCCAAGATTCTCAGCATTTTCATGAAAGTAAGAACTGGGGGGGAAGAGGCAAGTGGGAATCAACCCTCTTCTGTTTCTACGGGGAAATCTTACCCACATTTACACTGCTTGACAAATCCATAAAGGGTAGGGAAAGAGTATTACAGGGCAACCCACTGTCAAGTAAGATAACCAATCAGAATTACAACTTTCTTTTTGGAAGTGATTTTCGTAGGACACAGCCACCAAATCTAAAATCTTGAGACTCTTAAAAACTCCTTTGTTGAAATAACATTTCCAAGGTCAGATTTGTATAAAGCAAGACCAGGGCTCAGTGGCATTTACACATATCCTCATATGTTTCCTTGCTGCCCAGGCCAGTGGCACTGTTGTGCTATGGTAAGCTCTTAACCCCTTTCTTAGCAAGTCAGAATCTCCTAACTGGGCAGAGGAGCAGGGTGACCTTCCTTCCCCCAGACTCTGTGTGAGTTCTACAGGCTTGCACTTCTGAGCCAGCCCCCCACCCCCTCATTGGACTATGACAGGAGTGTGAACTAAACTCTGTGTTCAGCCTCTGAGATTTTCTGATTCTTGGCCACAGCAGTTAGCCTACCCTGATTAATATACATTAAAAGCAAAAAAGCAGGTCTGTAGGACTCAGATTTACCAGGAGAAATGGAGAACGGGCTGAAGATGACTTCACATAATAGCAGTGACCAGAGGGAGCACGTAGCATTGTTCACCTGTAGCATTCAGACAGACACCCACTTTACAGATGGGGCAGTGGAGTCTCAGAGAGGCACAAACCAGCCACGCAACTGGGAAGTGCACACCTGAGAGCATGTCAACACGTCCTGGCCTCGCCTTGTGGCTTCCTAAGCTAGGCGAAAGGGACACAAGAATTCATTACATTTTTAAAAAGATGTCGTGTCCTTCAAATCTTTTTAAAAAGACCTTTATGTGAGCTAGATGCAGACATAGAAAAGGGCACGTGACATATGTGTTCAACTCGATGATTCGTCACCCAGTTTTCACACCTGTGTAGTCACCACCTAGGTGCCTGTGATTGTCATGTCTCCTCTGGTGCACCACAAATTGAGATTTCAAACTGAAAAGTCCTGTGATGCTCCTCACAGGTAAGCCTGTTTGGTTTCAAGAGGGCTTTTTTTTTTTTTTAATTAAGATGAAATTCAAAAACCATAAAATTATCTATTTTAAAGTGTACAATTTATTGGTATTGGGTGCATTCACAATGTTGTGCAACCATCACCTCTGTCTAGTTCCAGATAATTTTCATCACTCCCAAAGGAGACCCCATCACTCCCCATTCGCCCTCCCCCAGCCCCTGGTAACCGCCAGTCTGCTTTCTGTCTCTCTGGATTTATGTGTTCTGGATATTTCATGTAAATAGAATCATACGGTATGTAGTCCTTTGTGTCTGGCTTCTTTTACCCAGTGTAATTATTTTGAGATTGATCCAAATTGTGTATAGGAGCGGTTCCCTCCTTGCTCAGCACGGTTCCGTTGTGTGGATGCACCACAGTTTGTTTACCCATTTGTCTGCTGCCACTTGAGGCTGTTATGAATAAAGGTGCTATGAATGTTCTCGTACAAGTCTTTTTGTGAACATATGCTTTCATATGTGGAATTGCTGGATAATAGGGTAGATGTATGTAGAACTTTTAAACTGTCAAACTGTTTTCTAACATGGTCGTACCATTTTACATTCCTACCAGGAGCGTATGGCTGTTCCAGCTGCTCCACACTCTTGCCAATACTTGGTATGGTCAGTCTTTGAAATTTCAGCCTCTTAAATTCAGCCACAACTTTGTGGGCGCTAAGCTCCAAATTGTGTCATCCTAGCCCGGGTTTTCTCAACCTCAACACTATTGACATTTTGGACAAGATCATTCTCTGTTGTGGGGGCCATCCTGTGCATTATAGGATATTTAGTAGCATCCCTGGTCTCTACCCACAAGATGCCAGTAGCACCCTGGAGGAGTTTCCTATGGCTGCCCAACAAATTACCCCAAACTTGGTGGCTTCAAACAATGGAAATTTCTTCTCTCGTAGTTCGGGAGGTCAGAGTCTGGAATCAGTTTTACTTGGCCAAAGTCAGGGTGTTGCTCCCTCTGGAGGCTCCAGGGGAGAATCCATTCCTGGCTTCTTCCGGTTTCTCGTGGCTTCTAGCTTCCTTAGCTTGTGGCTGCATCACTCCAGTCTTCAAGGCCAGCATCTGCATGTCTCTGCTCTGTCTTCACATAGCCTTCTCCTCCGTGTGTAAAAGCTCCCTCTGCCTCTCTCAGAAGGACGTGTGTGATTGCAATTAGGGCCTGCACATTTGTTCAGGAGGAGCTCCTCTGTCCCTGCCTGATCCCCCTACATCTATTTCTCCACCTTGGACTTCTCCAAGTTGCAGGCTATTAGGTTCTACCTCACTTTGCCAAAAACCAATCCTCAGATATGATAAGAATATACTCTTTTGCAGCAACAATAAAGTTTAGGACAATTTGTATTGGAGAGGGCAGCCTTAACAGTGTAGGAAGATTTGGGGGGCATTTTGGTTGACTGGTCATCATTTTTTCTTTGTAAGAATATTTTCCAGGGTGGTCCATTTGCCTCTGCGACTGTAGGAACTGGACAGAGAGGGCTCATTGACCAATGGAGGGATAGGGAGGAGAGTCAGTCACGTTGCAGCCACGACGCTGCTGCCAGAGGGCAAGGAGGCTGGGGGCCAGGGAGAAGGAGAGACTAAGAGAATATCTTTAGGAATTAACATCATCTTATTCAACAATCTACTCGAATACATTTAAGAATGTATTCATAAATTCTTATAAATATGTTAGTGAAGAATATACTTGTTGACTTCATATTTGTGAAGAATATATCATGAATGTATGCTTGAACATAGTTAATATCTTGAGTGTTCTTGTGGCTAGATCCTTCATGTGAATGGAAAGACAGTCATGAGGAATCTACTTTCGGGGTGGACACCCTGCAGTCTCGCCCTCTCTGTGGGCGGTAGCCTGTGCCACATTGGCAGACCACTCTCTTCTCAGCAGGGAACAGGGCAGAGACTAATGGCATATTCCTTGAAACTAATGGAATATTCAAATGCTGTTATGAACTGGCTCTTGATGAATTGGCTTTCAACAGATGGGTGTTCAGCTGATTAGCTGCCTGGGGGACATCTCCATGTAGGTGTGGGTGAAGTCCTCAAAGCAAGACCAAATTGACCTCCTCACCTCGCATTCCCTGTCTTTGCCATAGCACCATTGGTTATGCTCTCGTGCACACCAGCGCCACAGAGAACATAGGATCCCCCAGCCATTCTGTGTCCCCAGTGCGCTGCAGTACCTTTCCTCTTCTCCAGCGTCACCACTGCCCCCGCTTGGGTCAAGCCTCCCTCGCTCTTCCCTAAATGACAGTGCTAGAAGCCACCTGGCCTCTGACCTTTTGGCCCATCCTGGTGCCCAAATGAGGAACCTCAGAGTTTTTTAAAGTTATGAAATACTCCAAACCCAGGGACAATGTGGAGAATAACATAATTAACACTGTATACCCGCCCCTAGCTTTCTCATATCTTAACATTTACTGTATTTGCTTCCTATCTTAGTTTTTTAATTTTATTTTAATATTTTTTTTTGCTGAGGAAGATTAGCCCTGAGCTAACATCTGTTGCCAACCCTCCTCTGTTTTTTGCTTGAGGAAGATTGGCCCTAAGTTAACATCCGTTGCCGATCTTCCTCTTTTTTTGCTTGAGGAAGATTAGCCCTGAGCTAACATCTGTGCCAGTCTTCCTCCACTTTATATGTGGGTTGCCGCCACAACATGGCTGACGAGTGGTGTAGGTCTGTACCTGGGATCCGAACCTGTGAACCCAGGCTGCAAAAGCAGAGTGTCCTGAACTTAACCACTACACCATGGGGCTGGCCCCCAATCTTATTATTTTAAGAAATAAAACTTTAAAAGATTCGTTTGAAACTCTCTCATTACCCCCAGTCCCATCCCCCTCTCGCCCACCTCACTCTCCTCCTTGGGCACATAGCTTTCCCATGCATGGTGTCACACTTTTCCTACTTACATACATAGCTATAAACAACAGGGTGTGATGTTTTGCTTGAGTTTTTTTAACAGCTCTACTGAGATAGAACTTGCATGCCATAAAACGCACCATTTTAACTGTACGTTTCCATGATCTTTAGTAAATTTACTGTTACGCAACCATTACCACAATCCAATTTTTTGTTTTTGTTTTAATAACAGCTTTATTGAGATATAATTCACATCCCATAAAATTCACCCATTTAAAGTGTACAATTCAGTGGTTTTTAGTATTTTCATGGAGCCGTGCGACCACCACCTGTATCTCATTCCAGAACATCATCATCACTCCAAAAGGAAACCGAATGCCCATAAGCAGTCACTCCCCCCCGCCCAGCCCCAGCACCCACTCATCTCCTTTCTGTTTCTATGGATTTGCCTCTTCTGGACCTTTCATATAAATGGAATCATGTACTATGTGGTCTTTTATGACTGCTCCATCCCTATAATCAACAGATCTTTATGGAGTAACTACTGCATGCCAAATACTGGCACTGGGGATATATATGGAATTTAATAGCATACACGGATAGTTTAGATTTTGATTTCTACAACTTCTAGTCTACCACTGTTTGTAAAGCTGTTATAAAAGAGTAACTATATATAAAAGATATATGAATATCAGTGTGTGGGGGCTGATGTGCATTTGGGGTGTTCTCAGGCAGATGTGGAGGAGGAGGCAGGGCTTGACTGGAGTTTGGGGAGAGAGGAGGAAGGTGGAATCTGAACCCAAGTCTAGTCTGGATGTAGGACCACTCACTGCCAGCACGAGCTCTGGGCAGGGTACTCAGGAGTATTACTTTCTCTTTTGCTCCCAAGACAAGCGTCAATGGAAGAACAGGTGAATGACCACTTGCAGGGGCACCTGGATGAGATTTACCGCCTCAAACAGAACCTGGCCTGCACCGAAGAGAGAATGGCCTACCTCTCCTTCGAGAGAGCCAAGGAGATATGGGTAAGAACCTCCCGGGGAGCTTGCTGAGAAATGGCCAATGAGGAGGATGGAGGGATAAGAATCAAAGGATGAGCAAGTCCTTTCTGAGACCTCCTCAAGCCAAGGAAGGAGACAGAGCCTCACACGTTTGTCTCAGAACTGCTGGGGTCCAGTCTGGATGTTCCTGCTGCACTTCGCCCGATGAAGCTTGGCAGCTCTGAGAACTTGGGCGCTGCGGTTCTCATATTTAAGGGTGCATCAGAACTACCAGGGGCTGGGGATGTGCTGACAAGTCCCCAGGAGCTGCTGCTAGTGTGGGGAGCGCCCTCTGGGAACCCTTGCTTCTGAGCTTGGGTTAGCAAGCATGGGTAAAGAGTTTCCTTCCCCTGTGATACTTAGCCTCATCCTCTTCCACACCCTCAGACCCTACGCCTGTCCTCGGTCAGCTCTCCTGGCCAGGTTCTCAGTCTCCCACCACACTGGATGAGGGAGTGTAGCCAAGTCCGATCAGACCTTTGCTGTTGCTGGACACAGGGCCCCTCCCAGGACATTTGCTCTAGGTTCTCGACTTCCTCCTAAATCTCCAGTTCACCAGCATTTGCTGTGCACCCTCGGGAATGCAGGTAAATGACCGCACTTCCCTTCTGACCTCTGGTGAGGGCGTGTGCTTTTGTCACCTACAGGAGGTCGTGGAGACTTTCAAGAGCCGTATATCCAAGCTTGAAACGCTACAGCAGGTGACTCAACTGGAAATGACGGAGAGCCTCAGGAGCCATCCCCAGGGGTTCATGCTCCGATTTGTGAGCCTGCTCCTCACACTGGTCACCATCCTCTTGGTGTTCGTCTCCACCGTGTGTGCCTGTCCCTTGCCGCTGGTGAATTCACGCCTGCGCACGTGCACCACGCTCCTGCTGATCGGGCTTGGGGCCCTGGCCTGGCAGAAGTGGCACACCATCCCCGCCATGGACTGGCAGGCCTGGGTCCCCTCCAGATGGAGACTGTATTCCAAGGACTCCAAGCCTCTCTCAGATGGGCCTTAAAGGGCCTGGGTTTACCAGCTCCTCCCGCCTTCCAGGAGTGGACGGTGTCCAGCCAGCCCTCCCCAGACAGCCACTTCTCAGCTCTCCCTTTCTTCTTCCATCCCCAGCAGCCCAGTGAGAGGTAGGGGACACCCACCTGCCTTGCTCTTCCCTTTCTCATGACCCTTCCACACCATTTGCAGACATGAGGCTTGAAAAAGATTAAAGTCTCTGGCATTCAGTGCTGCTCTTCTCTCTATGCCCTCTCACCCTCTTGTGACCCGGTGACCAAACACTCAGAGGTGCTGGTGCCCCAGGACTGCAGTGGCAGCCTCTGTGACTTTGTCTTTTTTGGCAAAGAGAAACTACATTTATTTCATAGGGATAGAGAGGCAGGGGCGGTGGGGGAGGGAGGTGGCCAGAGCCCTGGTGAGTGGGACAAGGGGTTACGTTTCTGGTAGGAAGCAGACCTTTTTGTTGTCGGGGCTGGGAGAGACTCATGCAGGTGACACTGAAGAGACAGATGAGGCCTCCGTTTTGGAGACGCTGGAGAGTTCAGAGCTATCATCCACCTTCTTCCCAAAAAGTTGCAAAATGCAGTTTCGAAACTGGCAGGAGAGAAAGTGTTATTCAGCAGAGCAGGAAGGGCCAATGCGCTATGCTAAAGCTAATGCTTGGGGGCTTCTGGGGAAGGTGTTCATTAAGTGATGACTTGACAGCTTCTCTTCTACCATTCAGAATCCTACCAGGAGAATGGAGGAAGGCTCCAGTGTTTCCTTGCTCATGGGGATGCTCTATTCCTGAGTATTTGGTTATATAAGTCATCTAATTTAGCAGCTGATGGTGACTATTGTGTCCCCCAAACAGATATGTTCAAGTCCTAGCCCCTGGAGCCTGAGAATGTGACCTTATTTGGAAATAGAGTCCTGGAAGATGTGATTAAGATATACATTACCATGAGGTCATGTTGCAGTAGGGTGCACCCTAATCCAATGACTGGTGTCCTTGTAAGAAGGGAACTTGGACACAGACACACAGACACAAAGGGAAGAAGGCCACATGAAGGTGAAGGCAGAGATCATGGTGACACGTCTACAAGTCAAAGAACACCGAGGATTGCTGGAAGCCACCGGAAGCTAGGAGAGAGGCCTGGAACAGATTCTCTCTCAGAGCCCTCGGAGGAAACGAACCCTGCCCACACCTCGATCTCAGACCTCTGGCCTCCAGAGCTGGGCAGAATAGACTTCTGCTGTCTTAAGCTGCCCAGTTTGTGCTAGTTTGTTATGGCAGCCCTAGGAAACTCATACAGTGACCAAAGATGATGCCAGCTAACGGGCCCATGCATAGAGTGACCCTTCTCTAGCATGTCTGGGAAGAGATTCAGAGGCATTTTAGTAAAAAGGAACATGATTTTCATCTTGTTTCTATTGCATCAGTTTTTTTTTTTTTTTAAGGAAGATTAGCCCTGAGCTAACTACTGCCAATCCTCTTTTTTGCTGAGGAAGACTGGCCCTGAGCTAACATCCATGCTTATCTTCCTCTACTTTATATGTGGGACGCCTGCCACAGCATGGCTTTTTGCCAAGCGGTGCCATGTCCGCACCTGGGATCCGAACTGGCGAACCCCGGGTGCCAAGAAGCGGAACGTGCGAACTTAATTGCTGGGCCACCAGGCCGGCCCCTATTCCATCAGTTTTGGAGCCAGGTCAGCACTAGGTAGACACTGGTCTAGCCACCACCTTGTCTCTTCAGCCAAGAGAGTCTTCTGGCATCTGGAAGGCCCTGCTCTTTGCTGCCTGGCTCCTAAAGAGATCCGGGCCATGTTCATTCCTCAAATTGTATTTCATATCATCAGTGAGCTAACCACAATGCTTTGAGAACACAGACCAGAGGTGTTCCCTATATATTCCAGGCCTATTCTTGACTCCTTCCAGCATCAAAACTCTCAAAAATAAAAAACACAGTTGTTGAAATCAATAACATAAGAAATGGGCTGAACAGCAGAATTGACTCAGCTGAAAAGCTGACAGATGAGGCTGAGGAATTCCTTCAACGTCTGCCTTCTGAGCACCTACTCCACGCCAGACTGTGTCTGAGGGGATCAGCAAAATTCCCTGTCCTCATGGAGCTCCATCCCAGAAAGTTCTCAGAATGCAACAGGAAAGGATAACAATGTGGAAAGGGTGAAAGCACAGTTTGAACGCCTGGAGAGGTCCAGAAGTGCAGACATCTGTCCAGGAGGGGGAGTTCCGGAAAGGGCAAATGGAAAGACTCAGGTAAAGACAGTACTTGGCAAGGTAGCCTAGGATTCCTCAAACAAAAGCCAGGCCTAAAACGAGACAGGAAATGGGTCAGGGGTAGAACTACACTCTGGGGGTTGGGGTGCCAATAGTGGAGTCCTGGGGAATCAATTGTGGAACTAGTCCTACTTAATAGTTAAACGTTACCCCCCAAGTGCAGGCTTAATGAACCCCACAGAGAGTCAGGGCCAGATGGGAGTGGGGAGCCCTGGGGCAACTGTAAACGGGGGAGCAGGGAAGGGCCGGCTGGAAGGAATGCACTGGGTCTGGTGAAATGTGAAGCCCCTGCAGTGGCAGTATTTCTGTATTTCTGACTTGTGGACCTTTCTGGTCACATTGCAGCTGTCCCTTAATGAAGTGGATGTGAGGGAGTCCAGGAAGAATAGGGCGCATTGCACTTGGAAGGTGATGGGCCTTAATGGTCACCTGTAACCAACCAAGAGGTCTGGGAGTTGTGGGCAGTTTGCTGCTGAGGCCCAGTATGCCAGCCCATGATGGTTGCCATCTGGCAAGACCTTGGGCGGGACCGCAGTGTGTCCCTCCTGAACTAACTCATAAAGTCATGAAAGCCACAAGTCAGGGTGTCCTTGTCAGAGTTAGGATTTGAAGATGGAAAGATCAGGTTGAGAGAAGAGTTGTGCCTATAAAATCCAGAAGGGCACCCCTAGGGTCACTGTGGAAGTGTTCAGGCAGTCCTTGGGTTTGAGCTCCAGGCCAGCCCTGAGGCCAAGAAAGGGAAAAGCCTGCAGCACACAGTGCACTGCAGGAAATGCCCATGCTCAGGCCAAGACTGTAACAGAATCCAGAGGGAGGGCTGGCTCAGGCTGGGTCATGTACTGAGCCTTCTCCAGTCATTGTCCTGGAGGTCATCAGACTCCTCCCAAACACGATTCCAGGTGGGAGCCATAACTGAGCTCTTCTGGGGTCTATTTCTAGTTTGCTCTGCCAATGGTGTGACTTACCTGTCGGTTCATAAAGACATAAATAATGGGGTTGTAGATAGTGGCACTTTTGGCGAAGTAGGCTGGTAGGGCGGCCACCAGAGGGTGGAAGGCGTAGCCAGGGTGGGCAGCAGCGAAGCATGCAAAGAAGGTGTAGGGCCCCCAGCAGAGGCAGAATGCGAAGACCATCACCATCACCATGCGTGTCACCTCCTTCTCTGCCTTCTGGGTGGACTCGGATTCTTTCTGCTGCTTCGCCACCTGGGGGAAACAGAGAGTCATGCCCAAGGACAGTGAGTGGGAGAGTGCCTCAGGGCTCTGTATCCAAGGGGACTCCATGTCGCTATTGCTTGGGCAGCGAGTCGGGGAGGCAGCGAGAGGTGGTTGGCCCAGGGATGGGGAGTTGTGGGGAGAAGGACATGGGCTCACCTGCTACAGCACCCCCACCAGCTAGCAGCCAGCTCCCACCTGAATGATACATGACTGGCCTGGCCTTGCAGGAGGAGCTCATGCAGGCTTCAAGATAATGCAGCTGGGCCTGGCTAAGACGTCCCTGAGCCAGGGCCTTCCGAGCTCTTGGCTTACCTTGGCTCCCATGAGGAGTTTGAGAGGGAGCTAAGGAGGCCGTTCTTAGTCTCACTTGGTCCTTTATCAGTGTCCCCTCCCATGCTCGGGTCTGAGGGGCTGGGTGGGAGACGACACAGAGGCCAGCCACCGCCTGCTGTGGGCAGGGACTGACGGCAGGCAGCCGAGCGGGGATGGGGAGTAGCCGTGAGGGCTGGGAGCAGGTTTTGGAGCCTGGGCTCCACAGCCCAGAGCTAACACGGCCCAAGCCATGGTTGGATACCTGCAGGAGTCAGCCAAGTTGGTTCTGATCCCTGACCACCACCGAGGTGAGGGGAGGAAGAAGGGGGGCAAATCACAGGCTGAAGACAGTGAAGTGAGGGGAGCTGATCTCAAGTCCATGGCCTCCACTCTAGAAAGAGTTTGTAAACACATGCTGATCTGATTGTGGGCACAAGCAGCTTCATATAGAGAAGGCACCATCCCAAAAGGCCTTCTACTGCCTGTGCCAAGCAAGATCCCAACAGAAAAAGATGGCACAGCCAGATCAAGTTAATTGCAGGTGAATTGATTGACAAAGGGACAACTTACCTATGCTGTTTGGGGGACCACAAGGGGAGAACAGAGCTCTCAGCACCCCAGGACCCAATCTCACTGTCCTGCCTTGCTCTGATTTCCTGCAGGGGCTCCCCAGTGGTAGCCCAGCCTGCGTGGGTTGGGGGGCGATAGGGGGATGGGGCATGGCTGTGGACCAGATCAGCTTCCCAGGGTGGAGAGTGGAGAGTGGGTCTGAGAGCAACTGGTACACGTGAATCCACTCCTCAGCCTGCCCCGACAGCCCCATGAAGGGAACAAGGGCACTCTGGTGGCCGCCTTTTTAAGACACCCCTTGATTTACTTGCAGGTTTCACTGGCAGATCTGGCCGGCTGCGCTCCATTGTTGGGAGAGGCAGGCTTTCCACCCTGGGGAGACCTGTCCAGGCTCAGGACGAAATGCGGCTCTGCTGCCTTATTGGGCCTCTTCCTGAAGGGGGGGTGCGGGGAGTAGTCCCTTCCCATCCCACAGAGGCGAAGACAAGGGAACCAGGATTGCAACTGCAGCCCCAAAGGAACTGCCGGATTCACATCTGGTTTAGGGGCAGGAGAGAGGACTGGGTGATCCTCTGTCCCAGCCTAGACATCCTACCAGCCTGGGGTGGAGCCAGGAGGGCACGGGGGCTTACCGCTCGGATGGCCAGCCACACTTGGAGGTAGCAGAGCACAATGACGCTGAGGGGGATGATGCAGCACGTGATCATGAGGACGATCATGTAAGACTGCACCCCAGGGTATGAGCTGCCGCTGAACACATCTGGGCCGCATGAAGTCTTCAGGCCATGGGGCCAGTATCTGGAAAGAAGGGCAGGCAGCTCATCCAGATGCGGGCAGGGCAACCTGGGCCCCCCACCCCCACCCCCACCCCCGCCACAGCCAGGCATACCGCTGACTTGGGTAGGGTTGTTAGATTTTTTTATTGAGGTGAAATTCACATTCTGTGAATTAACCATTTTTGAAGTGAACAATTCAGAGGTATTTAGTACATTCACAGTGTTGTGCAACACCGCTTCTATCTAGTTCCAGAACATTTTCATCACCGCAAAAGGAAACACTCGGGTAGGATTTTGGTAAATCCTTATCCATTTTTAGGTCTCATGTGCCCCCCCTTTTTTTTTTTACTGTGGTAAAATACAGATAACTTAATTATGTGGTTTGCTACATTCACAGTGTTGTGCACTCATCACCACTATCTGGTTCCAGAACATTTTCATCACCCCAATCACATCACCTTTTTACAAAGGGTGGGTGAGGTGCCCTCTGGCCTTCTAAGAACACCTGTGAATGCCTGAATTGCCTCTCCGGGGTCTATTAGGCAGCCACTGTAATACAGGGGCTTGCTCCCAGGGAGGCTCTGAGAAAGAAAAAGCATTCCCTCTCCGAACACCACGAGGACTTATTCCCAAGCTCGCAGTGGAAGACAGGGACATGCAGCGTCCTTGTCTCATCGTTACTGCTCTAACGGCTGAGCTACTTATGCAGAAATTTGGGTCTTCCCCCAAAGAAGCAGCCTGGCTAGGACACAGCTGACCTATAGGCCCAGGTGTACCTACAATCCAAGCAGCCTCTGAAAGGGGGGCCCCTCAGAATGTGCAAGAAAGTGGCCTGGGGCAGAGGGGGCAAGAGAAACCTGGAATCCAAGCATGCCCTGCTTTCCCTTACAGCCGTGCCCATGGCCTGAGCTCGTCAGCGTTTCTCTGTGCACTCCTGTGAGCTGCTCACGCTTGGGAGAAACAGACCCTTCCAGAGGCTCGGAGACCACAGGGCCCATTTCCCTGCCGCAACCAGGCAGATTCATAGACACTGCACGCTCGCACAGGTCTCAGGGAGAGGCAGGTCCATCCTTGTTTTACTCATAGGTCCACAGAGGTCAAGACACAGGAAGCAATTTGCCCTGAGGTCATAGAGGGAATCACAAGTCTGACCCTCCCCGCACTGTCCTAAAGGAGCCGCCTTCCTGGCACCCTGGCATCCTTACCTGCTCCAACCAAAGATGGGCGGGGCCGTCCACACAGCAGCCCAGATCCAGGAGAAGGCAATGCCTGCGACAGCCAGCTTGGCATCAAATCTCACATTGCCAAAGGGCTTGCAGACCACCATCCACCTCTCCCAGGAAATGATAGCCAGGGACCAGAGACCTGTGATCCCTGCAGGGGAGATCAGACAGACAAGGGCTTTGAGCCTCAAATGTCACTTCTTCCATCCAGACCAGCCAACAGTTTTCAAGATGGAGAAGCATCCCCCCACCGACCTGCAAAACCTAATTCTCCAAAAAGTGTTTTCAGGCCCAGGGGCAGTGGGTCTCTTGTCAATTTCTTCCTCTAACACCTGCTTTCCCCGTTCCTTCGCCACTGGACCTGTACCTCGTCTCTCCTTCCCCCCTCTGATTGGGTCTCTTTGCCTGATTTGAGTGGGAGTTTTGTCTGGGGTGTGCAGAGCCCTCCCCTCCCACATTGTTCTGGTATTATCTGGCTCTATATCTGTCTCCTCCCATGCCAGCTGCATGGCCCCAAACTGGCTGTCCTCAGGCAGAGCCTATCTCAGAGTAGGCACTCAGGGTGTATTGGACTCAAGCAAGCTGAATGTAAGTGGGTGCTCAGATGGAAGCCTCCAGAACCCTGCAAGCCCTCCCACCTCCATGATGACCCCGGCCCTGCTTCCCCTGCAGGTCTGTCTCTCTTCAAATGTGTGCCTTGCACATGCACCGCAAGTATATCTGGAGGTTTTCCATGTGTTTCCTTTACTCACGGCAGGCTGGGTCTTCCCTGGGCCTGGGCCCCCAGCTGACTTACCACACAGGGAGACGGTGTAGCCCTCTACAACACACATAGGGTGGCCCAGCACAAAATAGCCATAGATTTGGTTCACAACGCTGATGGTGCTGGCAATGATGGTCTCTGCCAGGTCAGCAACCGCCAAGTTCACCAAGATCCAGTTCAGAGGGTGGCGCAGCTTCTTGAACCTCATGGTGGCCGCCAGCACAAGCCCGTTAGTAAAGACTGACGCGATGACCACAAAGATCATCCAAGCGCTGGTGACGTGGTACACCCATCTGGGAGCGATGTGGTAATTGGGGCCTTCAAAGGGGTCTGGAGGCAGGAGGTACAGAGTCGGGAGAGGAGCTGGGCAGCAGCGTTACCTACCTGTATGGCTACTCCATCCCACCACTCCTTGCCCCATCAGAGCCTCCCCTTCAACCTTCCTACCCTCTTGCCCACTGCCCTGGCCTGCAATGGGCTCTTTCCTTCTAGCTTTGTTCATCTGCAAACAACCTTCCCTCCATCCTCTCTCAGGCCAAAGGCTTTGGGCTGCTAGACACCCGTATGGGCATCCTAGAACTTAACAAAGCAGAACTCCTCATCATCTCTGCTGGGTATCACTTCCTGAGCTGACTCACCAGGCCAGCCCCCTGGAGTGCCTAACCCCCAGTGCCTCAGAATGTGACCTTATTTGAAGATAGGGTCTTTACAGAGTGATCAAGTTAAAGTGAGGTCATTAGAGTGGGCCCGAATCCAATAGGACTGGAGTCCTTATAAAAAGGGGAAAGGTGGACACACAGACACACACATACAGGGAGAAGGCCATGTGAAGATGAAAACCAGAGATCAAGGTGATGCTTCCACAAGCCAAGGAATACCACAGATTGCCGGCGACCACCAGAAGCTAGGGGAGAGGCCCAGAGCAGAGTCTCCCTCACAGCCCCCAGGAGCCAACCTTGCCCACTCCTTGATCTCGGACTACTGGCTTCCAGAACTGGGAGAGGAGACATTTCTGTTGTTTAAGCTGCCCAGTTTGTGGTAAATGTCATGGAAGTCCTAGGAAACACACACAGAATGAAAAGGGAGGAGTGACTCCCCTTTATTGTCACACAGTGGCTCTCCACCTCTCTGTGTTGGAAGAAACTTTTTCACCACCATCACTTGTGGCAGAATACCTGTAGGGGCTATGAGCCACAGTGCCCACTGCCTTATTATCGGGCCTCATGGTACAGAGTCCCTCAATTCACCA
This sequence comes from Equus quagga, assembly GCF_021613505.1. Classification (NCBI taxonomy): domain Eukaryota; kingdom Metazoa; phylum Chordata; class Mammalia; order Perissodactyla; family Equidae; genus Equus; species Equus quagga. Next base: position 1,464,801 of record NC_060276.1, read on the forward strand.
GGACCCTTTAGCTGTGTGTTACAAAAACCCAACTCAAACCAGTTTAGGAAAAATGGGGATTTCTTGGGTCCCACAGCTAGGAGGGGCGGGGTAAATCTCACCCTTAGTGCAATTGGATCCCACAGCAGCCATGACACCCCAACACTCTGTCACCCTTGCTCAGCTCTGCTCCCCTCTGTGCACGGGCCTCATTCGCCCCTACCACAGGGAGCTCCCAGAAACCCATCAACAATGTGTGCAACCACACCAGATGGCACAGGCTCCCCAGGGACAGACCTTTGACTGCTCCAGACCCGAGTGGTACCAGTGTCTGTGCAGAAGGGAGCAGAGTGAAGCAAGGGGGCTGCCAGAGAGCCTCCAAACTGCCAACAGATCTCCAGAAAGTACAATGGGTTAGTTTGAGAACAGCAGCTGGAACCGAGAGGTCTTTGGAACACTGCAGCTTGCAGGCAAGTGCACGGAGCTGGAACAGTTTCAAAATGAGGCAGCTGGAGCATCCTTCCCGGGCAACCCACGGAGTCCCAATTGGGCAAGGCAGGGGCAAGGGCCATGCGCCATGCGGGAGGGGACAGGAGCGCTCTGAATGTAGGAGGCCTCAGAGGGAGAGGCCTCTGGCAGTGCAACCAGAGCAGGTGACTCGGCTTGCCCCTCCCTCCTGAAAGTTCCGGGACTCCTTTCAGGAAGAAATGAGCACAAGAAGGGCATCACAGTTAACTCCCAGGCAAAGGGATTCTAAGGAATACAGAGAAGGAGGGGCCTGGGAGTGGGGGTGGGCAGGGAAGCACAATTTCTTTGAATATACCTTGTTTTCTAGACTTAAATTTGGAATCTTGTAAATATTTTATTACATGATTATAAAACAAGATTACAATTTAGAAAGCAATTCCTCAAAATCAAAAATAAAACAAATGGACTTAAATGCATGTCCATTAGGTGGCATGATGACAAAGAGAAGGACTATTTTAAGGGACTTGACTTCTTGAGCCTGGTGGCATGTACCTGATGGATGAAAAGACCTGGCCAAATGCTGTGGTTTTGATAATCATGTTGTTGATGGTAGTGTTGGTGTCGTTAATCTGAGACCATTGTGAATGTGTGTGAAATAAAGCAAATGAGTAATTAAATGATACTCTAATTCTAATTCTATCCAAAGCCCTTGAGAATAGGATTCTTAGTGGGAGAGAATGGAGATACAGAGGTCAAACTCAACTGGCTCCACTGGGGAACCAAATCATTCTTTTGAAATGGGAGAAATAAAAGGAAAGAATCAAGCGTTCTCCTGCCTTTCCCGTACACACTGTACCCCTGGGAACCCAATAGTAGACGAGGGCATGTTTCTCTCTATTGAAGTAGTCCAGCTGATAGATCAAGACAGGGTAAGAGAGTCAGAATGTCACCACTTTGCAATCCTCAGTGGTTTAATGGGTCCAGGCATCGAGCTTCAGCAGCTGCCGACTCCCTGAAAAAAAGGATGTGCTCCTAACAGAGCGGTCTTGCCAAAACACCCGGCAAATGCAACTGGCCGCCCAGTGGACCTGCAGATCAGCTGCCAGTCTACAGAAACGTGTGACCAAGGCGGTGGGAGGGGCGTGTGAAGCCATGGGCAGAGTCTGAAGCAGGCAAGTTCAGGGACAAACAGCTCATTTTCCTCAACAAATAAATTGCAAGGAGCTCGAGGGGGAACCTCCAAATTCAAATAGGGCGAAGAGACATAGCGACCATTCTGAGCTTGTGGACCTTATCTGAGCCCTGATTCAGGCAAAGTGAAAACATGTATGACCTTTTTTTAAACACTGACTAGGAGATTCGATGATATCGAGGCAAT
>NC_060276.1:1471625-1565913 GCF_021613505.1 Equus quagga
TGTATACCCAAGTGAATTGAAAGCAGAGGCTCATGGTGCGAAGATAGCATGTTTAGGCGGCTCTGTGAGGCACAGGCCGATGTGACAAGGTCAGACCCCAGAACTCAACCCGAGATCATGTGACTTCCAAGTTCATGCTTTTCCCTCTTCCCGGGTCCTAGGGAGCTTTATCTGCCTCCTCCCAGCAGGATCAAAGAATCAGAGCATCTGAGAACGTGAGAGCTGGAGGTAGGCCTCCTCTGAGATCGCCTGCCCACTCAGGTTCCTTCTGAGCACTGGACACAGGACTGCCTAGTCCCAGCACCGTCACAGACTGGCTGGGTAGCCTTGGATGGGGTGACCCCTCCCTCTCAGGCCAGGTTCTCTTTCTGTGTAAAGGGAAATGACCAGTCCTACCTGTCCCCCCACCCACGGAGCTGCCACGGGCATCCAAGGCTGCCATGTTGTTTGGAAGCCCTTTGCAAACGTGAAGTGCTATCTCAGTGGGGGCGGGGCAGGGGAGGAGCAGGATGTCTGGGGGAAGCCTCCAGCTTGAGCCACAGAGCTGGCCCACTACTTGCCCAGCTCGCCCTTGTCCAGCATTACACTAATGACTGAGCTCACTTGTGGGTCTGCCCCAAGACCCTGGGGAAGGCGAGGGGAGGAGGCAGGGTGGCAGTGAGTTCTGGACCTCCGCTGTCTCTGCAGAGTGGGGAGCTAATTGATGATTAGGGCTAACAGAAGATCAGGTCCCGTTTTAGCTGAAAGCAGATTACTGCCCTGGAAAGTCACCTAGCACCTGGGCTCACACGTGTGCTCCCCAAGGCCCAGTGAAAGCTCACTCGGGTCTGGCACTCTGGCAAAGGGTGGACGAAAGGGGAGGGGCGCTCAAGAGGGAGATGAAGAACAAAGGCTGGGGTGAAAATGTGGGTGAAGAGCAGCAGGAGAAATAGGAGGGGGAGGAGAAAGGGCCAAGCCAGGAGGCTAGAGAAAGCCGAGGGGCGTTGCCAGGTTCTCCACTCTGCCAGGGGTCTCCGATGACCCTCGTGACCAGCTGGGGCCACCCGCCCAGGCAGGCTGGAGGACGAGAAGCCGGACTTGTCTCTAATCCGACTACTCCTAAGTGACTTGACTCGGGGGCGTTGATTAGGAGCCCTGGGGGCTGACTGTCACCTTGATTCAGCTCTTGGCTCTAGCCAGCAGGCCAGGGGCTTTGTCATTAACGGTCACTGGCTGCTAGAGCTACAGGGCAAGGAACCTCTTGGCCATTTGCCTTTGATTTTTTTTCTTATTGTGATAAAATATACAGAACATCAAACTGACCATCTGAACCATTTTAAGCATACAGTCAGTGGCATTGGTACATTCACATTGCTGCACAGCCGTCCCCACCATCCATCACCAGAACTTTGCCATCTTCCCAAATGGAAACTCTGTCCCCATGAAACACTACCCTCCTCCCCTTTCCCCAGCCCTGGCACCCACATCCTCCTTGCTGTCTCTATGAATCTGGCGCTCTAGGGGCCTCATACAGGTGGGATCTTACAGCAGCGCTCTTTCTTTGTCTGGTTTACTTTGCTTATGGTTCATCCATTGCCTTTGACTTTGTATTTGGAATAGATTTGTATACATCGAATTTTAATTTTTGTGTGGTCAAATATGACTCCCACCCTGAGTTCCTCAGAGATCTGTAAACACGCACTATGGATATAGGGTCCAAAGACAAGGGTCAGGCTGTTCCGCCATTTCTGCGACCATGCCCCCAAGGCCTGAATCGCTCACCTCAGAACCTGACAACAATCAGGTTTTCCTCACCCCTCCAGCTGACTGACTCCCCAGACCTGCTGATGTTCCCTCCTTGGTATAGTCTCCAGATTCTCAGCTCGGTCCTGTAATCTCACCCCAGCTGCAGGCCTCCTGAAGTGCTGCCACTTCCACACTCTGTGACATTGAGCAAGTCGGTCACCGTCTCTAGAGTATATGTCCTCATCAGGAAGCTGGGGATAACATTTACTTGCTGTAAGACTTGAATGAGGTCATCCTTTTGAAAAGTTCTAGCACAGTATTTGGTACAGAAAATTCAGTCAATGATTCATTCCACAGATACTCCTCAAATACCAGTTGTGGGCCAGGCACCGTTCTAGGCTCCCAGGGAAGAAACTGACAGAGGTCCCTGCCCTCTTGCAGCTGCCATTCTAGTGGGAGGAGACTCTGTGAACACCGGACAATAAATAAGCTGTGGTAAGTAGGATGGAGGATGGGAAGAGGAAAACAGAATGTGGAAGTTGGGGGCACCAGGGTGGGGAGGGAAAGGGGGCCCGTTTTCATAGGGTTACAATCTAGTTCAGAGCCAAGCCTCAAACTGTACAGAATTTCCACTGTAATTCAACTGTTTAGTGTTTGGGTATAAAGAGCCTTCAAAAAGGTATATTCTCCAAAGCCAGTCACAAAAGGACAGACACTGTGTGAGTCCACCTGTGTGAGGTCCCGAGAGCAGTCAACTTCAACTTCACAGAGACAAAAAGGAGGATGGCGGCTGCGGGGGGCGGGGGAGGGTGGCGGGGGAGGAGGTAGTGTTTCACGGGGACAGACTTTCTGTTTGGGAAGATGAAAAAGTTCTGGAGGTTGGCTACACAGAATTTACCACTACTGAATTGTGCACTTAGAAATGATTAAGATGATAAAGTTTATGCTATGCGTGTTTTATCACAATTACAATTAAAAAAATATTCTCCATTACACTGTCAACTATAGCACAGCACATGGTGAATGTATGTTTCTGCACAGCAAGATAAAAAGGGTAAAAGCCAGCTTTGGCAACAGTCTACCATTAAGGCAAAAGTGCTCTGTTAATCCCCATGTCTCAGAGAAACCCAGAGGAACACAAAGAAGTTATTAAACAGGGCCGGCCCGGTGGTGCAGCAGTTAAGTGCACACGTTCCGCTTCTCAGCGGCCTGGGGTTCGCCGGTTCGGATCCCGGGCACGGACACGGCACCGCTCGGCAAGCCATGCTGTAGGCATGGTAGGCGTCCCAGATATAAAGTAGAGGAAGATGGGCACGGATGTTAGCTCAGGGCCAGTCTTCCTCAGCAAAAAGAGGAGGATTGGCAGCATTTAGCTCAGGGCTAATCTTCCTCAAAAAAAAAAAAGTTATTAAACAGTTGGCACTGAGGTCTCTGACAGGGGAACGTGTGGGTCTGTGACAGCAGCACAGCCCGGTCCCAAGTATTGGTGTCCGCATTGCCACCACTTGATGAACACAAAGTCAAAGGCTGTGGGCTATGTGTCTGCCAAACTCCAAACGGGCCAACCACTTCAAGCTTTGAGCTTGAAGCTGGGTTGGGCCAGGGCCAGTCATTTCTTAACTACCTGGGATGAATCGAGGCAGCCCCTGGCCGCTGAGCCTCCCGTGGGAGGAGAACTCGAGGTGCCCAGGGGTGGGGATAGTGCTCAAGCAGGGGAAGACCCTCTTAGAGGCTGCCACGTGGGTCTGCGTGCCCCCACCACAGGCTTCTCTTTTCCCATTAGTATTGCTATGTCCAAACTGGCTTCTTTATATCCTAGGACAAAAAAAATTAGAAATTTGCTTCACAAATCCTGATCTTCAGTGTAAAAGAAAGGAGATATAATATTGCAAGTTAATCGGAAATTTTGATCTGAACTCATCGTTTTAAATACATGTGTATAGATTTATATATTGCACGCGTATTCCCGGTACTGTCTATCAAAAGAAGTACAAGGTAAGCCTGGAGTATCTCTGCTGTGTCAGAAACGGTGGGGAATGGCAAAAGGACGCGGGAGCTCCCACTGGCCACACTTGTGACAAATTGAGAATCAAAAAGAATTTCTGACGCGAATGGAATCTGTGCAAGCCCCTGACTCCATACTTGAGCACAAAATGTTTCACTGTTTCTATTAGAGCGCCTTCATTTTCCTAGCTGCCAGCTGTTAGCGCAGAGACGCTTTGGGGGCAGGAAGGGGCCACCACTTGCCTGCGCTCTAGCTCTCGAGCGCCCTCTTCTGGCGACGCCGTGCCGCTCGTCCGGCTAGATTGCGCTGCGCTGCCGCCCTGGGCCGCTTCCCCTTTCTTCGCCTCTTGTCTCCGTCCCCCAGCACCGACCTCTGTCCTCAACCTTCTCGGATCTGCCCACACCTGTCCCCATGCAAGATCCGGAGTGTCCTGAGGGGAAGGATTCTGGTCGGCGTGTCCTGGGGATCGCTGGGGCCCTTTGTTCTGCCCCGCTGCCCTGCCACGCCCTAGTGGCTTCTGGTTCTGCAGATGCTTCTGGTTGCCAGTTGTCTGTGCTTCCTGGTTTCCCGAAACGTGTAGTTGAAAGGGTTTCATTCGTTCTTCTTGTGTTTTTGTGCTGTTAGAAGTGGAGGAATTTGGGGGTTTTGCTACCTTCCTCACCCCTACCTGAACCCAGAAATCTATCTTTTTTTTCTTTTTAAAAAATTGGTTTTTAAATTGTGGCAAAATACACATAAAATTTACTACCAGAACCATTTTGAGGTGCGCAGTTTAATGGCGTTAGTACAGTCGCATTTTCTTTATTGTCGTTTTTATATTAACATCATTAATTCAATTTGTGGTCCAGTTAATTATTTTTTTATTTTCACTCTCACAGACAGTGGGAATCAGACAAAAGCTTATACAGTATAAATGCAACTAAAATTATCAACAAGAGGTGCACATGCGATGTGCTTCCCTTTAGCTATCCGCCATTGTTAGGGAAACAATGCCAACAGAAGCCCAGGGCGAAGCTGTTTTAACAGTTGTATTTCCTGTAGCTCAGGGCCTGGTGTTTTTATTGTGTGTATTCCCTTTATCTGGTACCGTGTGTGTTCCTTTTATCTGTCCCACCTTTTTCACACAGTGCAACAAGAGATATGCTTTGTTTCCATTGTTCTAGAAATGTTTTTACTGCCTTTGATTCAGGCTGCCGAGGACAGAAAGCTCGTCCCCACTGGGTCAGCAGCAGGTCGCCCCTCCTTCTCAGCGAGAGTGATTTACTTGCCTCTCTCTAAGGCTGTGATCCTCCTGGTGTGAGGAGAGGCTCCAGGCTACCTCCTGTGACGTCCACCCACCCTTGCTCTGAGTCTGATTAGTTGAGCTTTGCCTTGATAAATGACATTTCTGGTGAGGATGTGATTACAAATTCGATTTATCCAGTTTTAGTCTGGGAGGCAGGAGGACCAACTCTGATTGGCTGGTGCAAATGACCACTTTGCTCTGCAGCCCAGCGGCCCCTGGGAAGAGGCCCAGCACACGGCTAGCACAGCCATGCTTAGGGATGAGCTAACTGCCTTTGGTCAAGTTCTCCGTTGACTTGTTATAAATTGCACCTGAGGTTAGTTATAAATGTGTTATAATTTTGCTATGGTCTGAATGTTTGTGTCCCCCCACAATTCATATGTTGAGATCCTAATGCCCAATGTGCTGGTGTTGGGGGGTGAGGCCTTTGGGAGGTGATGGAATCATGAGAATGAGCCCTTGTGAATGAGATTATACACCTAGCAAAGAGGCCTGAGAGAGACCCCTTCCCCTTCTGCTGTGTGAGGAGACAACAAGAAGTCTGCAACCTGGAAGAGGGCGTTCATCCCACCATGCTGCCACCTCATCTCCAGCTTCCAGCTTCCAGCACTGTGAGGAAGAAATGTCTGTGGTGTATGAGCCACCCCAGTCTGTGGTATTCTGTTACAGCAGCCTGAATGGACGAAGACAGTAATTTGATACTGAATAGTGGGTGCTGCTGTAACAAATACCTAAAAATGTGGATGCGGTTCTGGAACTGGGTAATGGGTAGAGGCTGGAAGAGTTTGGAGGCACGTCCTGGAAAAAGCCTGCACTACCATGAACAGAGCTTTAAAGGCGATTCTGGTGAGGACCGAGAAGTTAAAGAGGGGAGCAGTAGAGAGAGCCTCAGTCTTCTCAGAGACAGCTAAGGGGTTGTGAACAGAATGTTGGTAGAAATATGAATGCTAAGGGCCATTCTGATGAGGTCTCAGACACCAGTGAGGACCATGCTATTGGAAATGGAGGAAAGGCCATCTTTGTTATAAAGTGGCAACGAACTTGGCTGAACTGTGTTTGTGTCGTAGTGTTTTGTGGAAGATCAAATTTGTGAGCAATGAAATTGGATATTTGGTTGAGGAGCTATCTAAGTCAAGTGGTGAAAGTGCGGCTTGGCTTCTCTTGAATGCTTACAGTAAGATACGAGAAGAGAGAAATGACTTAAAGATGAAAAGGTTAATCAAAAGGGAGGCAGAACTTAAAAATTTGGAAAATTCTCAGCCTATCCATCTTGTAAACAATGAGAAGGCAAGTTTGGAAGAGAACACTAAGGGTGTGGCCGTGCGACCCTTTGATAAGGAGACGAATGTGGGGGTGAACCATGGACGTCATCAGCCACCCCAGCAGGAAATCTGCCAATTTGAACTGAAGGGAAGGAGACAGGAAGGAGGGCTGTGGAACTTCTTAGAGATTACAGGACAAGACCAGAGAGCTATTCTTCAAGACAAGGGAAGGACCCCAAAGCCTATACAGAGGTCCTCAGCGCTGTCTCCTCGGGTTCTGCTTGGGGGATGGGGGGCATTTGCCTGGGTTTCATCAGGCCAGACAACCCCTAACCAAGCTGTGGGGACAGTGCCTCCCACAGCACCAGGGGTGACAGTGCTGCCAAAGGATGGGGGCCGACCCCCGCCCAGCAGAGCCCTGGGAGTGCGGTTCCCTCCACCTGGATTTCGAAGGGTGGAGCCACCTGGAGCTGCAGGCATGCGACCCAGGCAGAGGGCCATGGCTAGGGCATTGCCCAGCAGAGCCTTGGGGTCAGGGCTGCCCCAGGGTCCCAGACTGGTAGAGCCACCAGTGTGTGATTCCATCCCAGGAGAGCCGCAGGCACGCAGCTCCAATCCCTGAGAGTTGCTGCATGGGCTGCGCCCAGCAAAGCCGTGGGGGCAGGGACGCCCCAGTGTGTCCGGAAGGCAGGACCCCTGCCCCAGTGGGCTGGTGGGCAGATCATTGAGTTCAAGCCTTCAGATTTGATGTTGTTTGCGCTGTTGGATTTCACACTTTCTTGGGACCTGTCAGCCCTTTCTTTCCAGTTTCTCCCTCTGGAATGGGAGTGTTTGCCCTGTGCCTGTCCCACCAGTGTTTGTGGGAAGCGCAGAACTTGTTTGATTCACAGGGTCACGGCTGGAGAGGACTTTGCCTCAGGGTGAATTGGACCTTGAGTCTCACCCATGTCTGATGTAGATGATGTTTAGGTGAGACTTTAGACTTTGGAATTAAGGCTGGAACTGGTTAAGAATTTTGGGGCTGTTGGGTTGGAATGCATGTATTTTGCATGTGAGATCCAGGGGCAGAATGCTAAGACAAATTTGAAAGAATCAAAGTCAAGGTTAATATGCTCTCAACCCAAATTCCTCTAACAAAAGACAGTTGTGGGTTTCCGAATCCATCGTGATACAAGTGTCTGAATCTCTGTGGTCATTGTCTTCAGGTTTTCTTGAGCGTAGCGGCATCGAGGAGATCTACTGTGCTCCTGCTGTTGGGGGCTGTGCATCCAGTCTGCACAGGCATAACCTGTTAAATGGAGAAATAGAGAAAGAGCAAGAAGAGAGTCCATTGTGTGACTGTTCGAAATGGAACACTAAGGACAATGCCAAAACATTCCAGGACAGATGATGGCAGCTGGCTCTCCATCAATTTCACTCGTTCCCTCAAAGTCTTTTGTAATTATGCCTTGTTCCACTGGTCTTGGGCCAGCTGCCTACCCCAGGAAGTCACCTGCTTCTGGTTGGGGTTTGTCCTCGGACTCCTGAGTTTCAGTCCTCTCTCAGTTGAGGCGGGTTTTTCAGGTTGTTTCAGGCTGTTCTCAGGGTCGGGCATGGATCTCCAGTGTATTTGCTCTCTAGTGCTGCATAACAAGCCACTCCAAAACATCGTGGCCTAAAACAACAAGGATTTGTTATTTCTAATGAGTTTATGTGTTGACTGAGCTCAAGGGGCTGGTTCTTAGCGCCACATGGTGTTGGTCTGAGTGCCTCAGGTGACTTTATTCAGTTGGGAGCAGAGCCGAGGAGGCTGGAACATGCGAGATGGCCTCAGTCCCACGGCTGGCTGTTAGCAGGGCTGTATTGTCGTCTTCCACATGGCATCCTATCCTCCAAGGTCTCTCTCTCCACATAGCCTCTTGGGCAGGACAGCCCAAACTTCTTTTCACAGCACTGGTTTCCAAGAGGACAAATGCAGAAGCTGCAAAACCTCTTCTAGCTTAGGCCTGGGAGCCACCCAGTGTCACTTCTGCCACATTCTATTAATCGCAGCAAGTCACAGGGTCAGCTCTGGTCAAGAGAAGGCTAACTAGACGCTGTCTCCTGTTGGAAGGAGTGGCCAAGTCGTATTGCAAAAGGATGCGCAGAATGGGAGCAATTGCAGTGGCCATCTTTGGAAACAGTCCACCCCTCCAGTGAGAAGTGCTCTGTCAATCCCCACATCCAAGAGAAAATCTGAGGGACAGGAAGAAGTTGTTAAACGGTTGGCACCGAGTTCTCTGATAGGGGAGTGTGTATGTCTATGACAGCAGCATTGCCCCTTCCCAAGCATTGCTGTCTGTGTTGTCACCACTTGGTAAGCCTTGATGTGGATGCAGTAACCAGGCTGTACACCACGACGCTGTCCTGCTGGGCCATTTGTTTCCAGCCACCTTGGGCCTGACAGTGTGTCCATTTTGTATGCCACTAATGCTGTCAATAAGCAAGGGGATTTTAAAGATTTTATTTTTCCTTTTTCTCCCCAAAGCCCCCTGGTACATAGTTGTATATTTTTAGTTGTGGGTCCTTCTAGTTGTGGCATGGCCTCAGCATGGCCTGACAAGCAGTGCCATGTCCGTGCCCAGGATCCGAACCGGTGAACCCCAGGGCCGCTGAAGCAGAGCGTGCAAACTCAACCACTCGGCCACGGGGCCGGCCCCAGCAAGGGGATTTTAAAACTTGGAATACGGTCTTTCCGAAGGTATAACAGTCACTGTGCTGAGAGTTCTTGTTTTAGGCCTTGCATGAAAATATGAGACTTTTAAAATTCATCCTAAGAAGTTATGTGGTTATTAAAACACACTTTAAGTGTTTTGTTATTGAAGCGAAATTCACATAACATAAAACTAGCCATCTTAAAGTGTACAATTCAGTGGCGTTTAGTACATTCACAATGTTGTACAACCACCACCTCTATCTAGTTCCAGAGCACTTCCATCATCCCAAACAGAAACCCTGGACCGATTAGCAGTCATTCGCCATTCCCTGCTCCCCTCAGCCCCTGGCAACCCCTAATTTGCTTTCTGTCTGTATGGATTTGCCTATCCTGGACACTTCATAGAAATGGAATCACACAATATGTGACCCTTTTGTGTCTGGCTTCTTTCACTGAGCATAATGCATTTGAGATTTATCCACATTGTAACATGTGCCAGAACTTCATTCCTTTTTACCAAAATATATTTAATGACATTTTAATAAATTTACAGAGTAGCTTTTATAATCCCATCGAGTTCTGTTTAATAACTGTGGCTCATTCTGATCATGCCTCGTTATTCCTGATACCTCCCCTTTATTCACATGGGCCATACGATGGGTCACCCAAGCCAGGTGAAGGGGCAAATCTTGGCACTACCAAGCAGCCATCTACCAAGGACAGTGGCATGGAGAAGACTCTCGTGGGCATCATTATTAATTTGAGGACTGGTCTTACAGAAGGCCAGTATCAAAGAGAGTTGTGCGAGGAGACTGGTCAGTTGCTTGATAAGAGCACAGGTACCCTGGAACCAGAAATGCCCATGGCCTTGACAGTGTAACCAGAGTCACAGTATTTGATAAGAATCCACAGGAGGGGCCGGCCACGTGGCCGAGTGGTTAAGTTCCTGCGCTCCGCTTCGGCGGCCCAGGGTTTCACCGGTTCCAATCCTGGGCGTGGACGTGGCACCACTCATTAGGCCACGTTGAGGCGGCATCCTACATGCCACAACTAGGAGGACCCACAACTAAAACATACAACTATGTACTTGGGGTATTTGGGGAGAAAAAAAGCAGAAAAAGAAAAAAAAAAAGAAGATTGGCAACAGTTGTTAGCTCAAGTGCCGATCTTTAAAAAATAAAAGAGCCCACAGGAGAAAGTGCCACGACTACCAGTAGGAATTTTAGCTCCTCCACTAAGGAAGAGCCTTCACTACTTGTTCGGTTTTCTTATTTTCTTATAATTGGCCTCAGTTGTGAAATAAGCCTGCCCAGGGACAGCAGAAATGCACTCCGGCGACTATTTTGAGCTGTCAGTTTCTACTCAGGTGAGAAAAAACCTCTGCCCTCTGGGTAGCATACCTGTGCTGAGAAGATATTGATTACTTAAAGACCCTTTTTCTTCTGAGCGCCCACGCCTCTCTTCTCTATTATACATCAGGTTCTAAAGCATTTATTGACTTAACGCACCTTTATATGTATTACGCGAATTTCCAGTTATAGGCAGTCACAGTAAAAGGTGTTCATATGGCAATATTATTTAGAGCTTTAAGACTTTAGGTTTTAAAATATAATTAAAATAACCAGGCAGAGCACAAAATAATGTTTATACTACAGTGTTTTTCTGAATTTAATTTGAGTGTTATGAGGGGCAATTGTCTTTACACACAGACAAGAATATGTAAGTAAAAAGTATCTGTGTACTTCTGCATTCTCTGTCTCTGTGAATTTTAATTCCTTTGGAGATTGTCCAGGTGGAGATTACTTGCTAATTACCTCAATGCATTATTCACCTAAGGTCTCAAAATCGATGGATTACACAATCTTAGAAATTATAGTAGGTTGACATTGAAAAACAATACGGTCACAGTCGATGAATGAAAATTACTCACTTTACAAAGTGGAGTAGCTTTGTAGGGCTACATAATTACTGCTATTGTTGGAAATTTAAAAGGATCAATTTTAAAAATAAAGACATTAATTATTTTAACTCAGTTAAGTTCGACTCATGTGTTTACATTTACATGGCCATAGATGCCTAGTGTGAGAAATAATAATGTAGCTGACCTGTGGGATAAGTATCATGAGTTTAGGAAGTTCCACTTCATAAAGTCTCTTGTAAGAAATTAATAATAAATACATCGCAAATCTTTCAAAAACCCAAATGGAGTGTTTGCATGATACTTTATACTGTGATAAAATTGGGGAGAAGACAGAGCTATCTTCTAAATGAAAATTAACAAAACAATTTAATTTATTCAAGGGTTTACCTTGCATAGAAGTATTGAAGGAATTTGGAGTTTTAGATGATTTTCTTGGCTTTATTTTACCAAGTGGAATACAACTAAGACCACAACTTGATGATCACAACAAACGAGGGAGATGAATGCAATGACCAGGGCCTTTGCAACTCAAGGCCACCCAGTTTCCAGCTTAAATGGCCCTCGAATTTCATGACTGGTGGGGACTTGAGGAGTCTCCCAACTCTTGGCAACTGGTCCATTGGCCCATGGAGGGGTCTGGGGCAGGGCAAACCTGAGCGGGCAGAGACTTCCTCTCCACTCTCCCATCCCCATCAGGCTCACAGACCACTTCCCCAGTTGTCTCTCTTCCATTGTGAAGGCCCTTGAAATAATGGGAAGAGAGTTCAATACAGAAGGGGCTCCTGAAGCTTCTTCCTGACAGTTAGTGTTTGGGCTGATAGTCACGTGCGTTTCCTTGTTCCTTGTCCTGTAACTTAGCAACAAGGACATTGTGGCAATTAAAGAAAAAAAATCCAGTTTTCCATTTCTCTCATCCAAAAACTTTTGTAGAGAGAGAAAGAATGTATTGAGGAAATAAGACTGCTGTTTAGGCTTTTACTAATAGTCTAGTTGGTTTTATATGATTATTTATACATATTTTATTTTTACTTGTTAGAGTATAATAATAAAAAATTCTATGATGTTATTGATTAATTTTTCTTTTCCTTTTTGAGCACTCAGAAATTACCTTTGTGCACAGAAAAAACCATGATATTTTATTGTCCGCACAAGATCAATTTCTTTAATTTATTTAAATACCTGGACATGGATACCAGAGAGCAGGTCCGCATTGTATGGAGACTGAAGTTGATAGAATCTGGGTCCTTCTTCAAGAAAAAGGATACAAAGTAAATTCCAAAAGTGTATATTTACTTAGGAAAAAGAAAGAAATCATAACAAATTACAAATTTAAAAAAACTGACGAATACCACAAAAATAACAAAAGCCAGCAAAATACTACCATTGTCGCTATATTTTCTACTTGGCCTCCCTGCGTTCTCTTTTTCTTCCTACATTTTGGCTGCGTATTCTTTGGTCACATCTCCATGCGACGACGATTTTGAAACATAATTTGCCATAGAGGGAATAGAACGACAAAGCAGCCTTCCTTCTGGCACGCTTGATGGGAATGTCTTCTTGTTGATGGTTTAGCACAGTCTGTTTCTGTCTCACAGGTCTTTATCAGGAAAGCCACCTCAGGAACTTCCTCTGCAGTTTCTTGCTCCCTGCTCTGTGACCAGCCCTTCAGGTGTAGTCTGGAATGTGGGCTCGGAGGGCCCATCTCCCTTCTTGTGGCCCCTGGGTTGCTGTCACTGCAGCAGCTGGCCCAGCCTGGCCAGTTCCTTGCTGTCCTGACTCCCTCCACCACAGGACCATCCTGATGACCTTGAAGCCCTGGTGCAGCCTCTGCTACTCACCTGCCCTCAACGCAGTGGCTCTCTCGTGGCTCCCTCTCCTTGAGGTCAAAGAGAAGTCAAGATACTAGTTGAGGTCCTCCAACCCCAGGATCACCCCCGACCAAGGTGTAAGGGTGACCTGGGCCTCTGGTGCCCTCTCCCTGATCCTGGGGCGAGCCTCCTGAGCTGGGAGGGGACTGGTGGTGAGGGCTTCACTGAGGAAACCTGCCTGGGCTCTGACCCAAGCTGGGGTTTCTTCTGTTTCCTAACCTTGAGCGGCCAGTTCTTTTAGAGCATCAGAGGTGTTTTAAATTTTAAAGTGTTGTCATCCTGAGAGTCTTCAAAACCAATCAAAATAAGAGTTCCCCTGGCTCTGAGAGCCTCGGTGTCCTCATTTGTTTATTTCCTGAGGAAGTGGGCAAAGGCATCTTTTAAAGAAAAATCCTCCCACTGATATGCATACAGAGAAAAAAGCCTTGCCCTCACCCAACAGGAGAATCTTCTTGAACTCTGCGGCATGCTGGAGACTGTCAACAAGACCTTCTGTGAAGATAGAAGTCCTCCCACTGGGACTGTGCCCGAGCTGGGCATCTTGGTTGAGGATGAAGTGTCAGTCTCCCTGGAGCGCGGAGTTCATAAGTTCAGGAACTCCTGCATGCGTATTGAGCAGTGGGCTGCCCCCATTTTGTGCGGCACTGCAGAAAGTTGGTATTTTGTCAGAGCGCACTGAGGGTGAGCCAGGACTCAGTGTGAAGGTTCCAATCTCATGCTGGCACCCACAGCTTCTCCTGCCACCCTGCCTTAGCCCACTTGTATGTTTTCCTGGAATTCGTCTGGTTCTTCAGAGGGAAAGAAAGAAAGGGAAAGCAGTCCAAAGCAGCCTTGGGGAGCTTGGATACAAGTTGGGCTAAGGAGCTGGCTGGGACTCCACTTGCTTCCCTCCCAGTACAAGACTCAGACCACCAAAGCTAGGCTCCCAATGTCATAGGTGCCCTGGACTCCCCCAGGAACCAAACTCTTCCCAAGGAGGCCATTCTCATGACGGCGACTCTCTTGCGAACCTGTCCCATTTCTACATCTACTTGCATGTATCTTATCTTAGAGGACATAGGCATGCAGCATGCCTGATCTCCTGAGGTGATGCCTCCAGGGAGTAGAGCTCATGGGCAAAGACCACAGAAAGCAGATAGGACCAGCTCTGCAGCTAGAGCTAGAAGCTAAGTGTAAACAGACCCCCCAGTGCACAGGGCAGGCTACGGGCCTGGGGCTGCCCAGGTAGAAAGCACTGGTCCTCGGGCACAGTCACTCTGGCCTCAGACTGGAAGCACAGAGCAGACAACTGGTGGTGTCACTTCAAACCGGGAGACAGGACACTTCATCCAGGCTTCCAGTTTCTAAACTGGAAGACAAATGTGCTAAAAGGGGTCTGGTCAGTTTTGTATCCTGGAACACAGTCATGGTTCACAGAAACAAAACTTTCAGTCTCTCACCGTGAAAGATAAGAGGAAGTAACCAAGATGGGCCAGGGGACCAGAAACCTCACGTGGCCACCAGACTTTGACAAACGAGAGCCCAGAAACCAGCTCAATCACTGCAACCGAGGTTCAGCTCCCCAGTCAGTAGCAGCCCTCCTGGGAAGGAGACTCAAGGACCGTCACAGCACACTGCTGGGACCTCCTGAGGGCCTAGGCTCTGCTCTGATGGCAGCTATCCTGAGGCGAATGACTGTGGGGGAAACCTTGAAACTGTGAAAGCAATCATCTCAGCCAGAGAGATGATGAGCACGTGTCAAAGGGCAGCAAGGCAGCTAGCGAGAGAAGGCCGGGTTATGGTGCAGCTCCCAGGGACAGGCTGCACACAAACAGGAGTGTTTAGATGAGTTTCTTCAACAGATGGGAAGCAAGTTGGTTTCCCAAGGGCTAAAAATCTGCCATGTCTTCATGAGTTGCATGGGTTAAACCTGGGTTACGTTGACCTAGATACATCTCCAAGAAATGCCAGATATGAGAATCTCTATTAGAAATAATGAGCAATATAGTTGTGAGCTTCAATCAGAAATACAGTGCAAGAAGGGCTGGCCCAGTGGTGCAGCGGTGAAGTTCGCAAGCTCCGCTTCAGTGGCCCCGGGCGTGCTGGTTGGGATCCCGGGTGCGGACCTACGCACTGCTTATCAGGCCATGCTGTGGCAGGGGTCCCACATATAAAATAGAGGAAGATGGGCATGGATGTTAGCTCAGGGCCAGTCTTCCTCAGCAAAAAGAGGAGGATTGGCGGTGGATGTTAGCTCAGGACTAATCTTCCTAAAAAAAAAAGACACCAAAACCTGTCAAGGACATTATGGGAAAGAAAATTATAAGCCAAACTCATGCATGAGCATAGATCAAAAATCCAAAACAAAATATTAGCAATATATAAACATGATAATACATGGCGACCAAGTTGTGTTTATCTCAAGAGTGGAAAGTTGAGTTTAACAACAGAAAATCATTTATTGCAATTAACCACATTAATAGGTTAAAGAAGAAAAATTATATGATCATCACAATAGGTGCAGGAAAAGTATTTGATAAAATTCAACAACGATTCATAATTAAAAAGAAAACTCAGGGAACTAAAAATTAAAATGAGCTTCCTTAACAAAAGACCTATAAATCTAATTACAGCAACCATCATATTTAGTGGTAAGATGTTGAAAGCTTTCCTTTGAGATCAGAAATAAGAAAAGGATGCCCACTATCATCACCACTTTTGTTGATGTTACACTGTTGGTCCTAGCTAGGGCAGTAGGGCAAGAAAAATAAATAAAAGCTAAAGGCAAGAAAAGACTGTCATTATTCACAGGCGATTTGATGTGTATTATAAAATGCTAAAGAGGGGCTGGCCCCGTGGTGCAGCGGTTAAGTGCCCACGTTTCACTTCGGCAGCCTGGGGTTTGCCGGTTCGGATCCCGGGTGCGGACATGGCACCACTTGGCATGCCATGCTGTGGTAGGCGTCCCAGGTATAAAGTAGAGGAAGATGGGCATGGATGTTAGCTCAGGGCCAGTCTTCCTCAGCAAAAAGAGGAGGATTGGCAGCAGTTAGCTCAGGGCTAGTCTTCCTCAAAAAAAAAAGTAAAAACGAAAAATAAAATGCTGAAGAATCTAGAGATAAATTATTACAGTTACTAAGAGAGTTTAACAAGGTTGCTGGATACAAAATCCATATATAAAAATCAATTGCATTTCTATCTATCCGCAGCAAACAGTTCAAAAATGAAATTTAAAAAATTGATATACCATTTGTAATGGCATTTTTAAAAATCACTAAGTACCTAGGAATAAATTTACAAAAGATTTGCAAGCTCTTTGTGGAGAAAATTGTAAAATTTTAATGAGGAGGCCGGCCCCGTGGCCAAGTGGTTAAGTTCACGGGCTCCGCTTCGGTGGCCCAGCATCTCGCCGGTTCGAATCCTGGGTGCGGATACGGCACCGCTCATCAGGTCACGCTGAGGTGGTGTCCTACGTGCCACAACTGGAAGGACCCACAACTAAAAATACGCAATTATGTACTGGGGGGCTTTGGGGAGAAAAAGGAAAAATAAAATCTTAAAAAAAAAAATTTTAGGGGGCCGGCCCTGTGGCAAAGTGGTTAAGTTTGCGCCCTCTGCTGTGGCAGCCCAGGGTTTCGCCAGTTCAGATCCTGGGCGCAGACATGGCACCACCACTCCTCAAGCCATGCTGAGGTGGCGTCCCACATGCCACAACTAGAAGGACCCACAACTAAAAATATACAACTGTGTACTGGGGGGCTTTGGGAGATAAAGGAAAAATAAAATCTTTAAAAAAAAATTTTAATGACAGACAATAAGGAAGACCTAAATAAATGCGATCTACACATGTCCATGGATCGGAAGACTCAATGTTGTAAAGGTGTCAATTTTCCCCAAATTGATTTCCAGATTCAATGCAATAGCTATCAAAATCAACACAAGAAGCTGATTCTAACATTTACACGGAACTGCACGGCCCCAAGAACAGAAGAGGCACTCCTGAAGGTGAAGGACAAGTGGGAAGACTTGCTGTCCCAGACGCAGAGTATGTTCTAGAGCTATGGCAGTTAATACAGTGGAGTTTGGGAGCAGATTAGAGAAATCGACCAGTGAGGCTGAATAGAGAGCCTCGAAGTAACCCTATTGCTTTTGTGGACACTTGGTGCACGACAGAGGTGGCGCTTAGGGCAGTGGGAAAGGATGAAACTTTTAATAAACTGTGCCAGGACAACTGCATTCACACAGAGATAGAAGTGAAACTGTGAGGTAGAAATATATGAGGATATCTTCATTACTACAGGTAAGCAAGGGTTTTTACATGAGATGCAAGAAGCACTAACCACAAAGGAAAAGGTAGAGAACTGGCATACATTAAAATCAAGTACTTGGATTCATCAAAAACATCATAAAGTGAATGAAAAGACAAGCTACACAGTGAGAAGATTGTCACGCCCAACTCAGGAGTCACATACAGAATAGAGAAAGATGTGCCATTCAATCAGTAAAAGACCAATGGGGCCGGCCCAGCGGCACAGTGGTTAAGTGTGCAGGTTCCGCTTCGGTGGCCTGGGGTTCGCTGGTTCAGATCCCGGTGCAGACATGCACCGCTTGGCAAGCCATGCTGTGGTAGGTGCCCCACATATAAAGTAGAGCAAGATGGGCACGGATGTTAGCTCTGGGCCAACCTTCCTCAGCAAAAAGAGGAAGATTGGTGGCAGATGTTAGCTCAGGGCTAATCTTCCTCGGGAAAAAAAAAAAAGAAAGAAAAAGACCAACAACTCCAAAGAAAAATGGGCAAGAGCCCTGAACAGGCAGCTTACCAAAGCAGACCTTTTCACAAAGATGTGAAAAGGCACTCGATCACAACAGGAATCAGGGAAGTGGGAAATTAACCCATAATCAGGTACCACCACACACTCACCAGGCTGGAAAGGATGACAGATCCCAGCTCTGACAGCACCAAGTGTTGGCAAGGATGGAAGCTGCAGGCGCACTCAGTAGTTGCTGGTGGACCTGTAACTGGGTGCAACCGCTTTGAGAAACTGGCATTATCTACTCAAATTGAACATGCACATACCCTCTTCCCCGGCACTCCACTCCTGGGTGTATGCATGCGGCCAGCAGAAAGGTATGTACACAGGCTCTGAGAGGAATGTTCATAGCAGTGTTTGGTTCTTCATAATGAGCAAAAAACTGGAAACCACACAAATGCCCATCCATAGTACAATGGATAACTGAACTATGGCATATTCACACATTGAAATGTCATCCAGGAATGAAAACGAATGAACTCTAGCTATATTTAATAATACAGGTAAATCTCATGATCATAATGGTGAGTGAGAGATGAGAGACACAAACCAATATATACTGCAGTATTCCGTTCCTATAAAGTGCATTATTTCAAACAGCTTTATCGAGGTATAACTTACATACAACACAGTGTATTGTTTAAAGTATGCAATTTGGGGGGCCGGCCCGGTGGCACAGAGGTTAAGAGCGCACATTCTACTTCGGCGGCCCGGGGTTCGACGGTTCGGATCCCGGGTGCAGACATGGCACCGCTTGGCAAGCCATGCTGTAGGCATGGTAGGCGTCCCGCACATAAAGTAGAGGAAGATGGGCACAGATGTTAGCTCAGGGCCAGTCTTCCTCAGCAAAAAGAGGAGGATTGGCAGCAGATGTTAGCTCAGGGCTAATCTTCCTCAAAAATAAATAAATAAATAAATAAATAAATAAAGTGTGCAATTTGACACATTTTGACACATGTACACACCCGTACAAGCAGCACAATCAAGATAGTGAATGGAGCCATCACCCCCAAATGTTTCTCGTGCTGCTCTGTAAATCCTCCTTCCCACCGCTCCCCATAGCCCAATTCCTGGGCAACCCCTGATCTGCTTTCTGTCACTATCTGCTAATTTGTATTTTCTAGAGTTTTCTATAAATAGAATCACGCAGTACGTCCTGGCTTTCTGTCTGGCTTCTTTCACGCAGCGTGGTTACTCTGAGGTTTATCCTTTTTGTCGCATGTTTGGCTATGTCCTTCCTTTTTGTCGCTGAGTAGTGTCCCCTTGCTCGGGTGGACCACAGTGTGTTTCTCATTCATCCTCTGCGGGACATTTGAGGCGTTTCCAGTTGGAACTATTACAAATACAGCTGCTGTGAACATCAAAATGCCCAAAGAGATTCATTTCAGGTTGAGATAGCAGATTGAACATCCGTAGCTAATTTTGAGCGTTAGTAAAGCAACTTTTGGGAGAAAAATAACGTAAGTCTACACGAAAGGGGAGGGCACAGGATGAGGACATTTTGAAGCCGGGAAAAGAGGTGGGTGAGTTGGAACTGACTTAGCCGAGCAGAAAGTCAGATTGCAAGCTGGCAGGGAAGGAACTGAGGGTGAGGCACTGGAGTTGGCAGAAATTGAGAGCTTTCTTCTCTGGAGAGGGCAAAACAAGGGGTCAGTGGACTGTGGGACACCAGTTGTAATTGGGGGCAGTGAAATTCTACCCGGAACAGGGAGATCCTGTGAATGGCTGCAGCCTGTGTGCTCAGAGCGGAGAGCCCTTCCTCTGCACCCAGATCCAGGCCTCCAGCACATGGGTGAAAGGCGACCCTCTCCAAGGTACCTCCTCCTGATGCTTTAGAGCACTGAGAACAAGGGGTAGATTCAACCAGCTTCCAGAGAGAGAGGCCCCGAGTTCAGTAGGAAGAGGCAAGAATCCGAATGGCAACCCCTGGAGCAAGGAGCTAACGCAGCAATTCCTTCTAGGTGCTTGAGGAAAATCATTTCCAACCTAGAATTCTATAAGTAGTCAAATTATCACTGCTATCCACAGGCAGAATAGAGACTTTGTGAGACATGCAAGTTCTCAAAAATTTCTCTTCTGCACACTCTTGCTCAGGGAATTGCTGGAGAATATGCTTCCTCTCTCCCTCCCAAATGTGGGGTAAACATCACAGAGGAAGACGAGGGCCCCAGGGACACAAGCTCTAACAGAAGAGAGAGGGGAAGGAGCCCTAGGAGGAGGGTCCTGCCTGACTCCAGGTCCCAGGCTTAGGGGCAGCCAGTCTGGATCAGAAAAGTGTGATGCAAAAGACAGACACGTGTGGTCCCTGGTCTGCATGCCAGCCCCACCAGATGCCCAACTAGGGAGCCCTGTTTCCCAGCAATCTCATGACCTTGCCCATTGGCTTCACAGGAAGGGAGCTCCAGGGAAGCTGAGGGCAGACCAGGACCCATCTAGCTTCTCTTCTCTGGCGAGCCTGGACGCTTCATCATCTGTCATCCTAGAGTGACCAGGTAGCCCTCTCCTTACTCGTCACTCAGATTTTATATTCTTCACCTTCCTTGTGCATTTCTACAAAGTGAGCCTTCCCTGTCACCCTATCTAAACTTGCAACCCTCCCACTGCCCATCATTCTAGACTAGAGCTCCAAGAGTGAAGAAATCCAACAAAGACGCCATTTTTTCTGGACGCTGATAACAAGGTGATAGAGGTGCAAGTGTGTTTGGGGAATTTATCCATTGGGTCAAATGACATTTGAGTGCCAACAATGGGCCCGGCACTTCTCCGGCACTGGATAGAGCAGAGAACAAGATGCAGCCCTGCCCTCGGGGAGCTCACCTTTCAGCGGAGGAGACGAAAGTTAACAAGCCTCTAGATCCTGTGCCGTTGGGGAGAGCTAGGTGCCTGGAAGGGAGGCACAGCCAGGCATAGAGCAAGACAGGGCAGAGGTGGCAGCTGCTATTTTAGCTGCAGTGAGTGGGGAGGGCTTCTCTGAGCCCAGGGCGCTTGAGTGGTTGATTCTGATTTCCTCTGCAGCGGAATCTATTAGCGCTTTTTGTAAATTTCTCACTGGAACTAGAAAACATGTATTCTTTGTAGTGTACACAGTTTGATACGTAGTTAGAAAACCAATGTGACGGATTATAGTTTTAGCCAACTGTACTGTATTTCAAATTTTCTGTATATTATGATGTTTTGACATCCTAAAAAAATCTTTCTGACTAGAGAAAGACTGCCCTTCCTAGGGCTAACCAATTCTTAGAGACAGCAAAAGGCCCAGTTGGGAGTATGTCTTTGATATGCAAACGAACCAATCAATTGCCTCCTCTAGCCGGCCCCTACAGCCCAGGAGGCAATATTCCTCTGCCTTCATCATCCCAGGGCCAGGTGCCAGGCACTAGAGACACCTCCACAGCCCACAGCTCCCTGAGATTATTCAAACTAGCCAGTCCTAAACTATTTGTCCTGCCATGTCTCGCCTTTCCTGCAGAAACCCCAGTAAAGGCTTTGGCCTAAACCATCCCCTTGCTCCTGCCTTCTTCTTCCTGACCACCCTGGGGCTTCCGGATGTGGCCCTGCGTGGTGTGCCTCCTGTCTCTAGGACTCGTGAGTGTAATAAACTTTGTTTTCCTGAGCCTCTCCTCTGTCTCCTCTTGTGGCCACACCTGACTGATCCTCCCATAAAAGGATACAAAACACCAGCCTGTACCCTTCTCTTCGTTTTGCCCCAAGAATAAGACTGTTACCTTTCTGCCTATTTCTTCTTCATTTATCTAGCAAACTGTGCTTTCTCTGCTTCAATGAAATACTGCTCGGTTCATAAAGATTTGTTACAGTGACTTATTTATGGTAAAGTGCTCTCCTTATTGACATAAAATGATACTTTTTGGGTACCATTTAATATTCTTTGAATTCCCCTTTGTCAGACATGAATATTGCTTTTTCCATTAATTTACAAAGGAGGCCGTCGAGAGCAGATGCGTCTCGGAAGAGTTTAGCCAGTGCACAGGCTGTTCAAATTAACTGGCACATCGAAGGGGCAAACCAGTGAGCTTTGGCTTGGAGTGGCAGGCCCACAGGGTAGAGGTAGGCCAAGGGGTGTCTTCAGAAACTGCTTCAGGTGGAATCATACCATTTTGGAAATGAATGATTATCTGAAAAGAAACATTCTGAAACCTTTGCCAAAATACTTGATGACAAAGTCGAGCAAATGCAGAGGCACGGAGCAAGGCCTTCTGAAGACTCATGGTGAGCACTGATCCACGAAGCCTGAGAGCTTCGAGAAAGCCGGGCATCCGTGGAACTGCTCTTCCAAAGCGGAACGTAAACGTCTGGAACCGTGAGGAAGCAGAAATCATCATTCAGAGACTGACATCAGAGATGGAGGGAGAAGAGTTGGGAGAAAGTTCAAGTGGCTGGTTCCTTTATCTTTCAATAAAAATTGCTCTTATCAATAGATAATGTCCAATGTTGATCAATCAAGTAGTAAAGGTTTGAATACATCATTTTAAAGGTTTAAGTAAAACCAGTAGAAGATCTAAAAGTAATAATAAAAGCACACAGTTTGGAGAAGCAGAGGGCAGGGAAGGAGGGGAGGTGGCGAGGAGGATGAGCATGCTAATTTGCTGCTCTTTTAAAGCCTGCCCAGGCCTGTTTGTCCTCAGATCCATTCCTTACTCTTCCCTCGCCTGCCTTTCTCGGGCTCCAGGCTCAGCTGGTTTCTGGCTGGGACTGACCGTGGGAGGCCTGAGCAAGAGACTGGAGGGCCAGAGGAGGGGAGCCAGCCCGGCATTGCCTCTCTCCCTCTCGGCGCGGCCACGCGGGCAGCAGCTGCAGCTCCCACTGAGAGGCTCACCGTGATCCCAGGTCTTCTCCCTGTGTCCCTCCAGCCTAGGGGCAGCAGTGACTTCATGCCTGTGCTGATCCCTGAGCTGCCTCACTACGCACCCCCACCCTGCCCTGTCAACCTCCCACTAGCGCTAGGTGCCCCCCCCCCCGCACTCAACGCCCTCAGTTGAAGTGATTTCTGTTTTCCTGGCAGGGCCCTAATGGATAAAACAGTCACTTTGAGATCACAATAAAGAACAACTCATGCCAGGTATCGTGGCAGAAGGGTGACGGATGAACTGCCGACCAAGGAGTAAGCTGGAGAGGGTCCCCAAGAAATTTCAAGAAATAGAAAAGAAAATAATACAGCACACATTCTTGGAATAGAAGGTTAACAAGAAAAATGAAGAAGAAAAAAACACAAAAGCCTGCCTTTGGAATTTAGAACTCCTTTAAAAAAAATCTTCGGTAAAAAACAAAAAGCCAAGGCCTAGCCCCTGTGGCCTAGTGGTTAAGTTTCGTGGGCTCTGCCTCAGCAGCTCAGGTTGGTTTCGCAGACCTACACCACTCTGTTGGCGGCCATTCTGTGCTGGCAGCCCGTACTAAAAAAGAGAAGAAGACTGGCATGGATGTTAGCTCAGGGCAAATCTTCTTCAGAAAAAAAAAAGTCAGAGAAAAAATTGTGGAATATCTAGAAAACAGGAATGATAACAGAAAGTACTGAGCTGGAACACAGAGAACTAATAAATCCATCCTGAAACTGGTTCTTCGAGAACCTAAACACAAGACAAGAAGATAAAACACTAGCCAACCAGAGCAAAAGGAAAAAAAAAGAAAAAATTAAAAACCAAAACCAGGAGATAACAACAGATACTGACGAAGTCTCTAATCTCCCAAGACCTCACAGAGGTGGCCTCAAGCCCCCTGCCACCTTGGGGTCACAAGCAACTTGTGATCAAGGCAACAGAAAAAGTAGTTATGGGCGGGGGGAACCCTTATCCACACAGGAAGTTCTCATAAAGAGACCCCTGATGCCTGATTGAGCTACTGCCAGCAGTTCAGATGTCACCTTCAGACCCAACCCAGTCCAGGAGGAGCAGAAGGCCTGCGGCTTCCCCCAAGCCCCTGGAGGACTTGCTTGAACTTCTCATTGGCCAGAACTGAGTCTCCAGCCGCCACAGTTTGCTGCAGCAGGATTTATTCATGAAGCACACAAGGTAAGAGTGGAAGCCGGAATATAACCATGGCTCTACCAACAAGGCAGAAGGGGGATCTGCCCCAACTGTGTTTGGGTCGCTTTGGGGGTCTACTCAGTTCCGTCGATCATTTGTCTCTTTCAGCACTGCAGCTGCACTGTTTTCACCACTGTCGAGTCAGAGTGTGTTTGGATAGCTGGTAAGGCAAATCTTCCCTTGAGGCGGTATTTTCTTGGCCATCTTGTGCATTTACTCTGACGACCCTTAGAATCACATTGTCAAGTTCCATGACACTCGGGGAGGGAAAAAAAATGGATATCATTTATTGGGCCCCTTCAAACCCTGTTATGCTTTTGTTCCCCCTCCCTCCACTCCCCCACCTCTCCCTCAGCAATTATCTTTTCATCTTTCTCAGGATGGGGTGCAAATGTTAGCTCTGACGCTGCAAAAGTAAAGTGTAGCTGATACCAAGTGGTCCAAGATACATTACTATCGAAAGTTAATGAAACGAGAGGTTGGAGTGTATTTTTTAAACTTACAGAGAACTAAAGATAACAGTATGAATATCAAACGTGATGCATGAGGGGTCCCTGAGACCACCCTCAGGAACACCCAGGTTAACCCTTTACTACACACAGGGGAAGAGAGCTGAGTCCCATTCTGCAACAAAAACTTATCCCTCCTTGTTTTTTGCATAGGTTGACTCTAAAAATTGAAAACCTAAGACAAAAATTCACATTATGATATTTATGTAAATATTTTTTAATGCCAGATCAAGAGGAGGCATGCTAGGACTACATTTCCTTCTTATAAGTCTAATTTGATGACCCCTGGGACAATTGAAAACAGAATTTTCTTAGCTTCAAGGTCCAATTGATTCTCTTTTCTTACACACCATCAACTGGTAAAATTATAATATATTTTACTTTGCCTTTTATTTTGATCATAACTTTTTTTTAAAAAAAGATTTATTTTCCCTTTTTCTCCCCAAAGCCCCCCGGGTACATAGTTGTGTATTTTTAGTTGTGGGTCCTTCTAGTTGCGGCATGTGGGACATCGCTTCAGCATGGCTTGATGAGCAGTGCCATGTCCGTGCCCAGGATTCAAACTGGCGGAACCCTGGGCCACCGAAGCAAAGTGCGCGAGCTTAACCACTCGACCTCGGGGCCAGCCCCTGATCGTAACTTTCTTGCACAGTTCTTTTTTCCCTGCTGTTTCGAATTGCTTTTCCTTATTTTCCTGTACCAATCACCATCATGATATTCTATTTTCTTCAAATTCACAATCACACTATCTAATATGTTGAGTTCACGTACACACACTTTTTAAAAAATTAATTAATTAATTAATTAATTTGAGGAAGATCAGCCCTGAGCTAACATCTGCCAATCCTCCTCTTTTTGCTGAGGAAGACTAGCCCTGAGCTAATATCCATGCCCATCTTCCTCCACTTTATATGTGGGACGCCTGCCACAGCATGGCTTGACGAGCGGTGCCATGTCCACACCCGGGAGCCGAACTAGTGAACCCCAGGCCACCAAGGCGGAATGTGTGCACTTAACCTCTGTATCACCAGGCCCGCCCCCACTTTTTTTTTTTTTTTTTTTTGATTCTTGGAGTCCTCTCTCCCAGAGGCTGCCATTCTCCTACTCCAACCTGAACTGACTGCCAATCAGGCCTTCTGCCCAGTTGGCATCCCTGGGGTTTCCTGTCACTGTTTCCTGGATTAGATCCACTGTCTTGTGGATCCCATATCTTCCTTTTTCTTGGCTTATACCCTTGTTTTTCTGGAGAACATCCTCAAGTAGTTTCCTTAAAAAAGTATATTTGAGAAGTAAATTTTCTTAGTTCTTGCATATCTACAAATATTTTTATTCCATTGTCATATTTGATGGATATTTTGGCTGGTGCAGAATTCTAAAGTGAAAGTCATTTTCTCTTGGAATTTTGAAAGCATTGCCCTATTATCTTTTTTTTAATTGTTGCCCTAATACCTTTTATCATCCAGTGTTGTTATGAAGTCTCATGCTATTTATTCTGATTCCTATTCCTTTTTCTCAGTTTTGTCTCTCAAGAACTCTTGCCAGTTGCTTGCTGGACTTCCTAGATCACTCTTCAAAGTGCTTATATTTTCTCTCATATTTTTTGTCTCTGTTGTTTTGTTCTATTTCCTGGGAGACTTCTTCAGTTTTATCTTTCAATATTTCTATTGGAATTTGAACTTCAATAATCATGTTTCATTTCCAAGAATACTTTTTTCGTTCTCCACTCCTTTTATATAATATTCTGTTCTTGTTTTGTGGATACAATATTTTCTCTTAGTTCTCTGAATATGCTAATTAAATTTAAAATTTTTCCATATATTCCCTGCCTTTTCTGGGATTCCTCCAAGTTCATTTTTCCCCTATAGACTATACTTGACTATCTTTTTTTATTGAGTTCATAATAGTTTACATCAATGTGAGATTTCAGTTGTGCATTATTTCTTGACTGTCACCACATAAGTGCTCCCCTTCACCCCCAGTGCCCCCAGCCAACCCTCTTCCCCTGGTAACCACTGAACTGTTTTCTTTATCTCAGTACTTGTTTATAGTCCACATATGAGTGAAATCATCTGGTGTTTGTCTTTCTCAGTCTGGCTTATTTCACTTAGCATAATTCCCTCTAGGTCCTTCCATGTTATTGCAAATGGGATGAATTTGTCTTTTATTTCCGGCTGAGTAGTATTCCCTTGTGTATATATGCCGCATCTTCTTTATCCAATCATGGGTGATTGGCACTTGCGTTGCTTCCATGCCTTGGCTATTGTGAATAGTGCTGCAATGAACATAGGGGTGCATATGTTACTTTGGATTGCTTATTTCAAGTTGTTTAGGTAGATACCCAGTAGTGGGATAGCTGGGTCATATGGTAGTTCTATTTGCAGTTTTTTGAGGAATCTCCATACTGTTTTCCATAGTGGCTGCACCAGTTTGCATTCCCACCAGCAGTGTGTGAGGGTTCCTGTGTCTCCATGCCCTCTCCAACATTTGTTATTTTTAGTCTTAGTGATTATAGCCATTTTAACAGGCATAAGGTGGTATCATAGTGTAGTTTTGATTTGCATTTCCCTGATGATTAGTGATGTTGAACATCTTTTCATGTGTTCATTAGCCATCTATACTTGACTATTTTTCATGTTAAAGGCCTTCTTCAAATTTCTGATGGTCCTTAGTGGTTGGTTTATATTTAATAAAGAAGCGGGGATGCCATTTTGAAACTAGAGCCTAGACACATTACCATTTTTTTAAAATTTTAACAAAAAAAGAAGGGCTGGATAGCTATTGCAGATTTAATCTGCTTTAGGGTAATAGGTCCGTTTTCGTGCTATGAGTCCTCTGTGTAGGGCAGGGAGCTAAAGAATGGAGTTCACATCCCACAAATGCTAGAATGAGGAGAAAATTGTTTAGGGGTTGCCAGCATCCACGCTGCAAGCCCTAGCTCTCTTCAGACTTTCATCCCACTCTTTAGAGAACTGTCAGGTATTTTCCCTGCAGGCCTGCACCAGCTGCAGCTCGGCCATCTGGTGGAGGAGAAGAGGTTCTAACTGGTGCAGTCATTCTGTAGTGGAGGCCTCGCGATCAATCCCCATGCGTGCAGTCCTATTTAATTCTATCGCCTTCCACCACATGCCTGCTGGTGCTGAGCCTACTCTCTGGTGTTCTAGCTGGCAAACTGGCTCCCACATCGTCTGTAGTTCCCTTGTCAAATATTCTAGGCTGGATCTTTCCTGCCTATTTTTTTGAATCAACTAATTCCCATCTGCTTTCCAAAAAATGTTGAAATCTGTCCATTAAGGATAGCCTCCATCCTTACCACATTCTCTTCACTCTGAGGGGTTTATTCTTTTCTATTCCTTGATCCTTTTCTTGTAGTGAGCTTCTAAGGGTAAAGAAGGAAAACTGTGTGTTTGTGTGCGTGTGCACACGTGCATGAGTGTGAGCATGAATCATAATCAATTCATTTCTTATCTATTTTTCTATTTTCTAATAAATGTAGCTAAAGTTATTAATTTTTCTAGATGACCACTTTGGCTACACAACATAGGTTTAATATGTAGGGCTCTCACTGTTGGTCATTTCTGAAGAATTCATAATTTTCGTTTTTGTGTCCTCTTTAGCCAGAGAGTTTATTTTGAAGACTGTTTTAAAACTTCCAAGTGGAGACTGTTTGTTTTGTTTTGTCTTACTTTTGCCCATTCTTTTGTTCCTAAGTTTGAATTTTATTGTATTGTTGCCAGAGACTGAACTGCATGATTTCTACATTTTGGAATTTACCGAGATTGTCCTTTTTTTGTTTTTTAAAGATTTTTTTTTTTTCCTTTTTCTCCCCAAAGCCCCCCGGTACATAGTTGTGTATTCCTCGTTGTGGGTTCTTCTAGTTGTGGCACGTGGGACGCTGCCTCAGCGTGGTCTGATGAGCAGTGCCATGTCGGCGCCCAGGATTCGAACTAACGAAACACTGGGCCGCCTGCAGCGGAGCGCGCGAACTTAACCACTCGGCCACGGGGCCAGCCCCTGTCCTTTTTTTGTTTTTGAGGGGTCTAACATAAGCAACTCTAGGAAAAGTTCCGAGGTGTTTGAAACAAATTTGTGTTTTTTATTTTTTTGTGGCATCATCTTGGATGTTAGTTCTAAAATTTGGGACTATTTTACCCTTCTCATTTTCCATTGTAATTTTGGATTTGTTCTTGTAAAGAATATGTATTTTCTATCAGTTCAAGAGATTTTTAAACAGATGGAGTAGAAGTTTGTGCTCTGTCTGCCACATCGATAAAATCCTTCTGGTTTTTGGTTTTCTGTCAATTGCTTCTCATATATATTTTCCTGGCTTTTATGTCCTACAGTCCTATTTTTAAGGGGACACATTTAAAAAATGTCATAGTTCCATTTTTTAACATGGCCCACTTTAAATTCCACTCGTAAATACTTTAAACTCTAGTATATCTTTCTATTTTTCAATGGTGAGACTGAAAGTGTATCATTTAAGTCCCGTTTATTCAAACTAAGGAATTTAGCAAGACTCTCTTCATTGGTTTTCTTTCGAAAATGTCTTGACTCCTAGTCTTATTCACTTACTCTTCCCAATCTAGAAGTAACTTGTTACAGTCTATAAAAACTCCTGGATTTTGACTCAGGCAAAGAATTTCCAGATTAATTTATGAAGAAACGACATCTTTATTATGTCAACTCTTCCTTTCCAGGAATATGGTAGTTTCTTTTTTTTTTTCAGGTCTTATTATATGATTTCCAGTAAAGTTTTATAGTTTTTTAATATAGGTTTTTGGCATTTTTTATTAAGTTTATTCCCAGCTGTTTTAGAATTTCTGTAGCTAGAGTGAGTTGAATCTTTTTTCCCCATTACTTTTTCCAGCTTTTTAAAAAAGATTTTATTTTACTTATTTGCTTTGGTAAGGAAGATTGACCTTGTGCTAACTTCTGTTACCAATCTTCCTCTTTTTGCTTGAGGAAGCTTGTCCCTGAGCTAACATCTGTGGCAATCTGTGGCAATCTTCCTCTATTTTGTATGTGGGATGCCGCCACAGCATGGCTTGACGAGCGGTGTGTAGGTCCACGCCCGGGATCCACACCCACGAACCCTGGGCCACAAAGGGGAAAGTGTGAACTTAACTGTTATGCCACCGGGATGGCCCCTTTTTCCAGCTTCTTATTACTGGCTGGATCTATATGCCTGTGTCCTAACAACCAAGGAATCAACTTGGGATTAATGGGTCTCTCTCTTCATGGTGAAACTTCAAGGGTAAGGTGTCAGAGAATGGGAGGAGAGTATACTTGGGTGTTATGTCCCATGGATGATGTTGCACCTTAGTTCTTGTTCTGTTTCTTGCTTTGTTCCTACTTAACACCATTAAATATGATGTTTGCTCTCATGGTTTTATAGATATTACCTTTGATCAGACTCAGGAAGTCTCCTTCTATTCATAGTTCCCAAAGTTGTTGTTTTTGTTGATCATAAGTAGGTGTTGAATTTTATCAAACACTTTTCCTGCATCTGTTGAAATAATCATATAATTTGTTCCCCTTAAATATGTTAAGGTTGATTTTTCTAATTTTAAACCATCCTTGCATTCTTAGGATAAAACTCAACTTCGTTATATCATTATATCCTGCTGGATTCAGTCTATTTGTCTAGAATTTTTACATCTATTTCTACATCCTCTGCTATACTTCTATTGGCTCTTTATAGTAGTAACATCGGTCTCATAAAATAAGTTTGGAGAGATTTCTTTCTTTTCTGTTTATGATTGGAATTACCCACTCATTAAAGATTTGGCAGAACTCATCTGTAAAGCTCTCTGAGCTTGCTTTTTGGGGGGAGGGTAGATTTTAAAATATATAGTCAATTTCTTTGTGGTTATAGAGAGTCTATCCAGGTTTTCTGTTTCTAGAGTCAGTTTTTGTAAGCTGTGCTTGTCCAGGAATTTATTCATTTTGCTTATGTGTTCCAATTTACTGACATACAGTTGTTCATAATATCCTTTTAAAACTTTTTCTGTTTTATCTATCATCTATTGTGTAATCGATTGTATCTGTGGTTGCATTTCCTTTTCATTTCTCATGCAATTTGCTCGTCTCTTCTCTCCTTATGTGGAGCTTGGTAGAGGGTTGGCTTTTCAAAGAATCAGCTCTCAATGTTCTCAGTCCTCTCTATCATTTGTTTCTGTTTCATAAATTTCTGGTCATCTTTATTTTTCTTCCTTCTAGCTTCTTCAGGTTTACACTGCTGTTCCTTTTATAGCTTCTTGAGTTGGATGTTCAGTTTGTTGACCGCTTGTTGACCCAACCGCTTACTCAATATCTCCAATTGCACGTCTAACCCTGGGCTTAACAGCACCCCAGGCTTAACATGACCAAAACAGAACTCTTGATCTCTACTTCCAAAAACGTACTTTTCCTGCAGTTTTCCCGTCATGGTGAAAGGCACCCCTTCACTCAGTTGCTCAGGCCCAAAACTCAGGAATCGTCCTTGTTTCTTCTCTTTCTCTATACCCTGCTCCCAATCTTTTCTGCTTGATTTTGAAAATATAGCTTGAATCTCACAACTTCTCAGAACCTCTACTGCTACCATCCTAGTCAAAGTCACTATCACCTCTCCTAGACTGTCATCAGGGCCTCCTGACTGGGCTTTTCCTCCTAGTTTTGTCCCACCACGGACAGTTCTCCACACTGCACCTACAACATAGATCTGATGATGTCAGTTCCCACTTCAAAATCCTCCAAGGGCATCTCATCTCAGAATAAGCTCCCAGTTCCCATGGTGGCTCCAGCTGCCTGTCCAACTGCAAACCCTACCACTCTCTAGCCCTTGTTACTCCCCAACATGCCAGGCATAGTATCTCCTCAGGGCCTTTGAATGTGCTAGGAATGTTCTCTCCCTAGAGATCCATATGGGGGAATAAAATGAGGCCGAAGCCTGTGGATATCTAAATAGCACCCCCTTCACCCTAGCTTTATCTATCTCAAAGCCTTTATTACTATGTGTCACTATATTATATACTTATTTGTATGTTTAGTATGAATCTTCTCCATAAGAATCTTAGTTCACTGTCTTGTTCAGTACTGTGTATCCAGAGCCTGGAATGGTGCCTGGCATATAGCAGGTATTTAATAAATGAACGGGGTGGGGGGGGAGCCAAGTCAGAATCAGAAGGTTCCTTGTTAAGCACAGAGTAGCACAAGGAATATCAGATGAATTGGATGATGGCTGGAATCGGAGTAATGTTTCCTTGACAAACAGTCCTGTCCTGATCACCCCATTGGCTAAAACTTTTCTCATATTCTTAAATATTTTTCCGAAACAGAATTGCTGGATCTTAGCTCCCAAATCACTTCTTCTAGGAAGTCTTCTCTTTTCCCAGAGGCAGAGCTAACTGCTGATTCCTCTGTGCTCCCACTGCCCCTTCTCCACACCTCCACCAAACCATCTGGTCCACCAACGACAGGTCTCGTGTAGCCTTGGCATGCACCCTCTTCCTCCACCAGTTTCACGAAGGCCAGGGCTGTGATTCGTTGTCAGTTTATTCCCTGCCCCTATGAGAGTGTGGCACAAGGCAGACTCAGATGAAAGAATGCAATGGGTAGGCCTCTTAAACCAAGGTCCCTGGGTTGGAACATCAGGCTCCACGGCAGGCAAGTTTGCTGTTTCTACTGAAGATGGTGACATTGAGAAAATGCGGGTGCAGTGAACCACTTATTGGAGCGTACTTTGTGCGTTTGTGGACAGCAAGTCAATGACCCGGGAGGGCCGCGCAATAAGGCGACGGGAGCCTAGGCCTCCACTTGCCCCAGCATCCGCAAGGGCCCATTAATCCTTAATATTCAAATTCCGCCCACTAAACCAACCCCTCCGCGTCCAAGCCGCCTCTTTTCCTCAAATGACGGCCGACGGTAGCCAATCAGCAGCTGGGCAGGGGGCCCGCCCCCTTTTCCCTGGCCGGAATGGACAGTAACTCTTGCCAATTGGCGGTGTCGCCGCCGAGGCCCCGCCCTACCACGGCCGCCGCACCCAATGGCGGGCGGGCTCGCGGCGGCTCCGGGGGCGGGGCGCGGGCGCGCAGGTGCAGCAGCGCGCAGGCCGGCCGAGAGGGCGGGGCGCGACGTCGGCCGTGCGGGGTCCCGGCGTCGGCGGCGCGCGCGCTCCCTCCTCTCGGAGAGAGGGTTGTGGTAAAAGCCGTCCGGAAAATGGCCGCCGCCGCCGCTGCCGCGCCGAGCGGAGGAGGAGGAGGAGGCGAGGAGGAGAGACTGTGAGTGGGACCGCCGCGGCTGCGGGCGGGGACCCTTGCCGGGGGGCGGGGGGTAGGGGCGGGACGTGGCGCGGGAGGGGCCCGCGGGGTCGGGCGACACGGCTGGCGGATGGCGTCCCTCCTCTCTACCCTCCCCCTCCCGCCGCCGCCGGTGACGGCTCCCCCCCTCGGCCCGTCACCCGCACTTGCGGGTGACTGTCCTCGCCGTGGCCTCCCAGGGCCGCTTTCGCCTGGCGCCCCCCTCCCTTCCGTCCGCCTCCGGCGCGCATCCCGGCCCCCGGCCCCGCAGGCGCCCCTGTCGCCGGGTCTTCGCCTGTCGGGGCTGCGCGCGCGTCGTGCCCTTCGCGGGGCTTCGGGCCCGCGGCGACGTCGCGCGCCCGCGGCCCCGGCCTCTCCCTGGATCGCGCTCTCCCCTCTCCCTCCCTCGCGCGCCCCCTCTCCCGTTACTCGGCCCCCCCACCGGCGCGCGTGCGCAGTCCGCCTCCCGTCGGGAGAGTGCGCCACAAGGGCTCCTGCGTTCTCACCCCCGTCTCCAGGCTTTGCCTCCCCCTCCTTCTCGCCCATTCCATGACTTTCTGCCCCCACTGTGAGCTGGTCGGTCCACCATCTCCTTTCCCATCTAGCAAGAACAAGTAGGTGGGAATTATTGTCCACCCACAAAAGGGGCTAGACATTGTGTTCCTGGTCCCATAACCCATCATAAAGAGGCGGTTATAGTTCGCTTCAGGAGCCTTGGGTAGGGGACTGTGTGTCCGACAGCACCTGAGGCTCCTTGGTGGGTGCGTGCCCCCGGGGTCTTTGGGGTGCTGTGGCCTCAGAATATGAGCGCCTTCCCATCCTCCCCCCTTCGCCAGGATCGTCCAGTTACATAAGTGGAGTGGGACATAGTATGTAACGGGCTCCCATAGTCCTGGAGCACGCCCTGCTCAAGATCACCAGTACCAGATGAGGCCACTTCATCGCATCGCTCTGGTTCCTGTCAATTGTCCCTGAAAGTTTATTTTCTTTTTGGTTTGGTTGTGACCGAATCACCCAAACTGAAACTCAGGTGACTTTTACGTGGCGTGCCAGTGTTTCTGTGGTTTTGCACTGAAGACGTAAGGTCTTTGTGAAGACTCTAAAAAGATTGGTCTCACAGAGGAGACCGTTTATGACATTGCTAAGTGTGGACCCGGGGGGGAAAAGCTTGCTCTGGATTACCTCTGTGGCGGTCGCTCTGTGTGGATTGGTTATAGCAGAAATGGGCTCCACCACAAAATTGATATTCCTGACTCATGGTCAGGCAGATGTGTGCTTCTGGTTAATTTTCCAGGAACAGGAATGGGCTCTGTAGAGCCATTCACACGGTCTCTCTCTCTCCTGTGCGGGATCATACCCCAAATTGTGAGATGGTAGGATCGAATTCAGGGGGTGGTTGGTGATCATGGAACCAAACCTACCGGCATGTGATGCTAAGTGGCTTAGACTTTGTGGGACTCTCATAAGTTTTAGGCATTTTGTTATACTAGAAAAATGAAGCATATTTGGGTCTTGGAAGTAAAACTCAGTTAATAGGCAATTATTACTCTAGAGGAGAAATTTGAGTTTCGTGGCTGGAATTTTTATCTGGATCTCAGTGACTTCAGTTAACAACGAGATTAAGCTGACCTTTTGGGTCTTTTGAAGTATGCTGGATCCTTACAAAAAAAAAAACCAGGGTCTGAATTTTTTAGGTCTTTTGGGAATTTTCATAAGAGATTTGGGGAAATAGGCTTATTTATTGGCATTTTAGGACTTCTACTTCAAATCCCAGTCAGGAAGCCTACAAAACACTTGCTTTTATTTTCTTACCCGGGCATGTCAGAACCTTAAAGGGCACAGGCAATCTAGTAGACATACAGTTTATTAAATAAGTTGCCACAGATCACCCATTTGTGGCATGTCAGCTAGATCGCTGATCAGTGAGGTACATTCTTGTCCACACAAGCCTCACTTGAGGAAGATTCCAAGGTTTGTACGTCTGAACCTGAGACGTGACAAGATGAGGGCTCTGCTTTGTTTCACATCGTTGGCAATGCGTTTGCCTCCTCGGGTGCCCCTCCAGTTAGCTGTTTGTCATACCCCTAGCCCTTTAAACAGCACAGCTTCCAGAATATAGTTTCTCTGCAAAGTGCCTGGTGGCATCTGAAGTCTGTGTCCTAATAGTGTGAAGAAACCTTATACACTTTCTTGCTGGTGCTGGCCTGTCACACTGTCTTTTTCTTGTTACAAATTTGCCTCGAATGCTTTAAACCTAGAGTGCCAGGTCTTTATTTCACCTGATAGAGCATGGTGCAGTCAAACCTTTCTCTGACTTTTGTGCTGTTTGTATATTGGGAGGGTTAGAATACAATTTTGCCTTCTGTTTGCAATTTCCAGCCAGAGTCATTGTTTCTCCGCCTGCCCTGCCTATGAGTGGCCAAATCTAGTGGGGTGGGGAGGCAAGCTGTGGACTTTGACAGAAAAACTGGCTAGATGAGTCCGATGTATGTTGCCCCCACCGGAATACTCCTTCCCCCACGTGGAGATGGAATGAGAAGCTCGCTTCTTTAACCTAGAATAAAGAAGAACAGAGGTAAAATTGTTAGTCTCCGTCGCTAATGTACCTGCCTGGGACTGTTTGCATGATAAATGATGTGTCCAGGAACCTGTAATCGTTTAGAAAGTTGAATATCAGTGGAAATCTTTTAGTTAGCTAAGAGCAGTTTGTCTCCAGGCTGCCTGTGTTATCTATGAGGAGGAGAGAATTACAGAAAATGTTTGACATTTGTAGTAACTGGTGTTTTAAGCGCACAGGGGGACAAACATAGTCCTAGACTGGTGGTAAGTTCCAGGGAGGATGGCAGGATACCTGCTGGTTTTCACTGCCCTCTGCACTGGTGACATGCGTGCAGACCAGCCTCGTGTGGTTGCCGGCAGACACAACCTTCTTTCTTGGGTAGAGCATTATTGCTGCTCCCACGGAACGACCTTGTCCTTGGTGCTTCTGTACCAGTCCTCTCCAGTCAAACTGCTGTTGTCACCACTGTGCCTTTAACTCATTTTGAGTAGGACAGATGTGAACGGGTTCCTCTTCCTTGGGCTCACTTACACAAAAGTTGTGCTCTTCTGCCTTTACCTGCTCTCTTCTGCCTTTCTCTTGCAAGAAACCTTTCCCTATTGAAAGCTTGATTTGCATGCCATTGCTTAAATACTTGGTTCCACTACTTTGATGGTAGGTGTGGGGAGGAACTGAGTAAGAGTGGAGATTTGGGGGCCAGCAGGGCAGCCCCACGCCCATATCAAAGGGGAGGTGACCATTCTGTTGAGAGAATAAAGCCTTGGCCTTTATAACTTCTTCCAGGCATGCTTCTGTTGGGTCTGCTGGCATAGGGTTGTGTCCTCACCATAGCTGTTTCGCAGTTAACTGCAGAAGTCTGGACTCTTGGGAGCAAGCCTTAGGAGGGGTTCACTTGTCTTCATTGCCTAAGAGCTGTGGGCATTGTCTATATGGACCTGCCAATGACTGCTTTATTGGGTTTTCACCTAACTGTTCTCGTTTGCTGGCTCTTTCTTTTCCCCATGAAATCTTGAGTTAATCAAAGATCTTAAACTTTCAGAGCTGGAAGGAACCTTGGTCCAGTTCCCTCAGTTTACAAGTAAAAAAAAAATTGCAGCTGTGAGAAGTTGTGTCTTTTCCAGAGCCTCCCAGCCAGGGTACCAGTTTGATTTTTATTATATAGCTAACTGAGTAATACTGTTAGCTTGACTTCTGGGATTTCAAAGCATTTTATGACTTGACTGTTTAAGGGAATTATAAGGCCTCTGCACCTCAGTAGATAATTCTAGGTACCATCCTGGTAGTTATAGAGCTGTAAAAGACTTGGTTGGTGTTGTCCTTCCTCTGGGTTTGAGTACGTAAGTAATTGTGTAAGTAGTCTCTAAGTTGTACACTCTAGGCTTTTTTTAGTCTGAAGATAAAAGTGCTACTCTTGGGCCGGCAAAGTATCAGAGATTAGCTAATATGGGGCAGTTTAGATTTTAACAGGGAAATGATGGTTATCTTAACGGTGAAAAATGTAATGACAAAAGTCCTTTTTTGAACGTGTTCAAAAGAAGAAGATAAACTATCAAACTAATAACTCAGTTTGTTGAATGTTGCACTTTACTGCTCTGAGAGGCTCTGACACAGACTTGTGGATTTGGGAGGATGGCTTTGGCTCTCCCAGGGCGCTTGGTTTCCATTGATGCAGTTTTTTTCCTCTCCGGGTTAAAGCCCCTTTCCGTGAAGTTACAGCAGCTTGTTCCAACTTCAGCTCCTTGAAAAAGAAGGGAGCCTTTGCCTCTGGATTTCACTTGTTCTTTTTGGAGTGACGTTTTGATGTTGCATGTTCTCTTGAACATGTATTCTCTCCCTGAGTATTTCTGTATGGCATAGTGCAAGAAATGCTTACCAGAGATCACCACTAATGGTATGCTTTATGGTGTCACAGTGTCCCTCAGAGGTGACAAGACCTGTGATAGTGCTGATTCTAACCCGCATGAATCTTTCCTTTATTTTAGCAGTGTGTTACGTGCCAGTCATTTTCAGTTTAGCCGTTGTTTCTAGCTAGGTCAGCCAGGAAATAGCATAGTACTTTGTCTATATGTTTATCTTCACAATGTCCACGTAGCCCTGGGAAAGAGGTCGTGCAGCACAACGGGGGCTTTCAACTTACGGTTTTCTTTGTTTTAGGCTCCATAAAAATACAGACTCACCAGTTCCTGCTTTGATGTGACATGTGACTCCCCAGAATACATCTTGCTTCTGTAGACCAGCTCCAACAGGATTCCATGGTAGCTGGAATGTTAGGGCTCAGGTAAGTAACCTTCCTTTTTTTTTTTTTAGTATATGTCCTGGTTTGGCCATCTGTTTTTAAAAAAAAAAAGGAAAAAAACAAGATATACTACTCTTGGACAGTATAAAAGTACCCCAAAGACTGAAGACATAACTGTGCCAAACTGTGCCATATAATAAAAAAAAGTCACTTCCCTGAGCCCTGAAAGGTCAGTTTGGGTAGGGTTACTTGGTAGCCACGGTGTGATCTGGGGGCGGGCGTCAGATTAGAGCCGGAACTGGTGATCTGCAACTTCAGTTCACCTTGAAGCAGGTCAGCTGAGCTGAGAGCGCTTTGACTAAGCTCTTCACCTGCCGCCGCCGCTGCTGTTGCCCAGTGGCCTTCAGCATGGTGCTTTGTTTGCTTTGTTTTGGGGTAAATGACTTCCTGGTCAACGTTAGTGAGAGGTGGTAATGCATTTTCAGACATGGGAACTGGTGTGTGGTCCTCTAGAAGGATGGCCTCCTGGAAGCTGTCAGCATGGGAGAGCCCACAGCTAATGGTACGTGCTTGCCGCGCTCCTCCCACGGGGACTAAAGAGAGCACCCAGACGCACGGCTGGCTCTTGAGACTCTAGAGCAGAATGAATGCCTTTTGAAAAGCTGGAGATCCAGGCCATTCAAAGTCTGATGCTCAGGTGCTCTGTCAGCTGCACTTTTGGCTACTTTGGTGCCATTGTGTAGACTTTAATTTTGTAAAAATGAATGGTTCCTTAATTTCTCCACTGTCAGGCTTAGTATCTCAAGCTTTTTTAAAATCAGTGGTCACTCCACGTTTGATGTTTTGACACCTGGATTTCAGATATTTCATGTGGTAAGGCAGAACGTTCTAATTGAATTTTTCCATTTCTTTTCCTAAGAAAAAATGTGTTTACACATAAGCTGCCATTGTGCTTCCAGCTGAGACTCCCAAGTAGCACTTTGTTATGTCTCTCTAGTGGTTTCTGACACCTCAGTCTAAAGCTGTGTGGACATCCGTAACAGATAGCCTCTTTAGGGACTGTTTAGGGACTACATGAGCGGCAGGGTTTGGGCAGAGTAGACCAGAAGGTGTGGAAGGAAGTGAAGAGCATTGCACTGCCTCCAAGTCCCCAATTTGGTTCCACTCCTCATCCTGTGACTCAAATTGTCCTTCCCCTTTACTGCTGTGGGGTGTGCTCTGGGCCCTGCTGACAGGACGTTCTTTGTACACCACGTATTTATGCTGGTGGGAGTTGTGTGGCTGGTGCTTTGTGCATTGTCTCAGAAATTGTGTGGACTAAATGTAATATGGGCAGTGAATGGGTTTCTTCTGGTGGATGCTAGGCCTGGGACGGGGGGCGGTTATGTTTTAACCGTCTTTTTCTCAGATTATGAACAGATTTTATAAAACAGGTAGTAGTGACTCTGCACAGTTTCTTCTAAGAAATGTAGAAAGGAAGAGATATTTTAAAACATATCTGTTACTTATGAGTGGGAAAGACACGGCCATTTGAGCTTCAAGGAACTTTGAAGGGAATTCTTAAAGGACAGAATCTGTCTTTAGTAGATAAGTGCTTGATATCTTATTACTTTTCTTCATTTCCTTTTTAAGAAATTATAAGAAATAATACGTGCTTTTGTAGAAAATTCAGACAATTTTAAAGTATACCAAGTAAAAAAGTGAAAGCTCCCCATTACTCTCTGCGCCCAGTACCCAAAGTAACCATTCTTAATAACTTAGATCCTTCTGAATCTTCTTCTCAGGCTGTACAAATATGTACCTTTTGTATTTTTAACAAAATGAAGATGGTATTATACATATTCTGCATCTGTTCCTGGGATTCATATCTCTGCCTCATTTCTGTTAAATAGCAGCGTGGTCTGGTGCTGATTTACTGTCCTGCATTTTCTCCCTATTGGTTTTCCCAATGGTTCACTATTAAGGATACTACTGGATTGAACTTCCTCGTGTGCCAGTCGCTTTTTGAAGAACGGCAGCCTAGACTTGGAGTTGCTGGTGGATATCACCACATCGCCTTCCAGGATGGCTGTCCCAGTTCCCACCACAGTCAGAAAGTGCCACTTCTCGTACCCTCCCGGAACTGGATATCCATCTTTTAAATTTCTGCTCCTTGGGTTATTACTGAGGCCGAACCTCAGTAATCACTGGCCATTTGTATTTGGTCTTTGTGAATTGTCTGTTTGTGTTCTGCCTTCAGTCTTCCATCAGGATATTTCTTTTTAAGTCGATTTGTAAGAACTTGTAATGTGTTAAGGATATTAATTCTTTGTCATCATGCAGATATGTTTTCTACTTTGTCACGTATCTTTTGACTCTGCTTGTCTTTTTGATACATAAAATTTCTGTTATGATTTCTTCTGTTGCTTTTATACTTAGAAAGTCCTTTCCTACTCTTAAGAACGTGTCAGTGTTCATCTATATTTTCTTCCTAAAAAACTTGATGATGTACTATATTCATACACACATATTTGATGCATACAAAAGAATCTTATAGGTAAGTGGCTTGTTTTCTTTTTCTTTTTTTGAGGCAGATTAGCCCTGAGCTAACTACTGCCAGTCCTCCTCTTTTTGCTGAGGAAGACTGGCCCTGAGCTAACATCCATGCCCATCTTCCTCTACTTTATATGTAGGACGCCTACCACAGCATGGCTTTTTGCCAAGCAGTGCCATGTCCGCACCTGGGATCCGAACTGGCGAACCCCGGGCTGCCGAAGCAGAAGGTGCGCACTTAACTGCTGCACCGCCAGGCCGGCCCATCATATGGTTTTTAAAATACCTGTTTTTGTATTTAATTTTTGGATGAGATGAGGTCTGGAGCCCACTTAGCCAGTTGTGTCGCAGCCATCCTCTAGTCTTCACTTCTCTCATGTGCTGACTTCAAATTAACAAAGCATCTCTTACTTCTTTCTTTCTGAATTTCTTCTTTGTGAGGCTTGATGACAGGCCTATCAGCAGATAATCATTTATTCATTCACCCAGTAAATATTTGAGCCCCTGCTTTGAGTCAGGGGTGGTACTAGGCCCTGCAAGTGCTGCCTTCTCTTTGGGAGCGGGACTACAGGGCTTGTGATGCCAGCGGCCCGGCTGCAGTGCTCATTCTGGAAGATCCAAGAAAACAGTGGATCTTCACAAAAGTAGGTTTTAGATAAACTAGGAGGCATCCAGAGCGGGTGTGTGTGTATGTCTGTGTGTTTTAAATTCTGACATATAAGTTAGAGCTTTAGAGTAGACTGCAACATAAGCATGGTTTGTTTTCTAACTCATGTAATTGCAGGCTGGTTTTGTCTTGAATTATGATGAGGGCTTTTTGCTGTTGAAACAGTTCTATATTCAGCTAGCTCGGTTGTGATGAAATAAAAGTTGTGTACTGATAAAAATGGTAATTTTATTCTATGATGACTTTGAGGCTTTTCTGTAATAGCTGATAAAAATAAAGACAAGCTTTTGGTGAGTATATTCTTAGGGGAACAAGTGTAATTTTTTTGCAGCTTGCATCATTTAAATCTAATAAATGCCCTCAAAACTGAAGTGGAATCCTGATTTGGATTGAAATTTTTTTTTTTGAGGAAGATTAGCCCTGAGCTAACTGCTGCTGATCCTCCTCATTTTGCTGAGGAAGACTGGCCCTGAGCTAACATCCGTGCCCATCTTCCTCTACTTTATACGTGGGACGCCTACCACAGCATGGTGTGCCAAGCAGTGCCATGTCTGCACCTGGGATCCAAACCAGTGAACCCCGACTATTTTTACTTAAAGAAGTGATATAAATGATTTATGATTAAGGAAAAGGCTTCTTCTATAAGGCTGGGTTTAAAAAAAGTTTTTTTAATAGGTGTCTAGTACAGAATGAAAAAGATGGTTTAAAAGGTTAAATATGATAAAAGATCTCCTTGCCGCCCTGTCCTCAGACACCCATTTCTCTCCCTGGAGGCAGCCATCATTACCAGTTTCTTATTTATGTGTGTGTGTGTAAAGTTTTTAAATTGTGGTAAAATATACATAACATAAAATTTACCATTTTAGCCATTTTTTTATGCTCTTTGGTGAGGAGGATTGACCCTGAGCTAACATCTGTTGCCATTTTTCCTCTTTTTTTTTCTTTTCCTCCCCAAAGCCCCAGTACATAGTTGTATATCCTAGTTGTAAATCCTTCTAGTTCTTTTTTTTGTCGTTTATTTTTTGCTGAGGAAGATTCACCCTGGGCTAACATCTGCTGCCAATCTTCTTCTTCTTCTTCTTTTTTTTTTTTTGGTATGTGGGTTGCCACCACAGCGTGGCCGCTGACAGATGACGAGTGCTGTAGGTTGGCACCCAGGAACCAAACCCAGGCCACTGATGGCAGAGCATGCTAAACTTAACCACTAGACCACTAGGGCTGGCTTGGGGTGGTGCTTTCTGTGTGTGTGTGAGGAAGATTAGCCCTGAGCTACTATCTATTGCCAATCTTCTTTTTGCTTGAGGAAGATGGTCCCTGAGCTAACGTCCCTGCCAGTCTTCCTCTACTTTGTATATGGGATGCTGCCACAGCATGGCTTGATGAGCAGTGTGTAGGTCCGTGCCCAGGATCTGAACCTGTGAACCCTGGGCCGCCAAAGCCAAGTGCTCAAACTTAACAACTATGCTACCGGGCTGGCCCCCTTCTAGTTCTTCTTTGTGGGATGCCACCACAGCATGGCTTGATGAGTGGTGTGTAGGTCTGCGCCCAGGATCCAGACCAGAGAACCCCGGGCCACGAAAGCGGAGCATGTGAACGTAAACCACTACACCACTGGTCTGGCATTTTTAAGTATAGAGTTTAGTGACACTAAGTACATTCTCATTGTTGTACAGCCATCACCACTGTGCATCTCCAGAACCCTCTTCATCTTGCAAAACTGAAACTGTCCCCATTAAACCATGACTTCCCATTCATTCCTCCCTCGTCCTCCAGCCCCGGCAATCACACTTCTACTTTCTGTCTGTATGAAATTGACTCTTTTAGCTACCTCATATTATTTTATTTTACTTTATTTATTTATTTATTTTTTTGAGGAAGATTAGCCCTGAGCTAACTGCCGCCAATCCTCTTTTTGCTGAGGAAGGCTGGCCCTGAGCTAATATCCGTGCCCATCTTCCTCTGCTTTATATGTAGGATGCCTACCACAGCATGGCTTGCCAAGCGGTGCCATGTCTGCACCTGGGATCCGAACTGGCGAACCCCA
Organism: Equus quagga; assembly: GCF_021613505.1. Taxonomy (NCBI): domain Eukaryota; kingdom Metazoa; phylum Chordata; class Mammalia; order Perissodactyla; family Equidae; genus Equus; species Equus quagga. The sequence continues at coordinate 1,514,018 of NC_060276.1, forward strand.
GGCTGCCAAAGCGGAATGTGCGCACTTAACTGCTGTGCCACCAGACTGGCCCTATTTTATATTTTTATATTTGTGTTTATGCATATATTTTATGTGTGTGTGTTTTTACATAAGCAGTTAAAAACCGTGCACATTTGTGAGGTTTGCTCTTTTTAGTTAATGTATGTTAGAGATTGTTCGGTATCAGTTCCTGTAGAGCCGTATCAGTTTTAAGGATTGGGTTAGTAGTCCCTTAGATGTATGCACTGTAATTTACTTAACCAGTTTTCTGTTGATGGATAGTTACGTTTCCCTTGTTTTTTATTTCACTAATAATGTAGTGAATAGTCTTTTACATGTACCTTTTTGCTCACTGCCAAGTTTATCTGTAGGATAAATTCCTAGAGATGGGACTTACTGGGTCAAAGGATATGTGCGTTTTAAACTTTGATAGATATTGTTAAATCAAGGATGCCCTTTTAATTGGACAGTTTTAAAGAAAAGGGTACAAATGAGTAGATAAGCACGTAAATTTATGACTGCAATGCTATTTGTAGAGATTAGAGAAGTGTTCATTAGGTTAGAAAGAAATAATTTTTAGCAGTTCGCACTAGAGAGCAAAACTTCGGAAGCTTCCATATCATCAGATGTGACCTCGTATGAGCAGAACTTGTTTGGCAGGACCTTTACTTGGCAGGGGGAACTTCAGCCAGTTCTCATCTGTATATCTTGAAGAAAATGGAGCATTTTGATTTTGGTACTAAGTTGTGGTGGCTCCTTGGGACTCAGGGTTGAAGAGTCTCCTGCAGCTGCTGGATTTTCTGTCTCGTTTGCATTGTGATATGCATAGGGAATATCCTGGAAGTATTCGGGACCGGAGTGCTGTTGCTTCGTTTCTCTTTAACTGTTGTACTCTTTATGTGTAGAGCAGTCCTTTATTGTTTACCCTATACTGAGCATCTGTTATGTGTTGGTTACTGTACTAGATGCCAGGGACTGTCCCTCCCCCAGTAATCTTCTGGTCTAAAGGGAGATACAGACAGGCAAAAAGGCCATTACTTCACAAGGGGCTAAATGGTATGATGAAGTACTGGCCACTGAAGGAGCGCGTAAATATTTGAGGGATCCCACCTAGACTTGGGGGTGGGGTCAGGGAAGAGACTTCTTTGAAAAGTGACCCCCAGAACTTAAACGATAAGGCAACATTAGCTAGTTCCGGAGAAAGTATGAGTAGGGGAGAGACCAGCACGTATGGAGGCTCAGACAAGAGAGAACTGTTTGGCTGGGTCTGAGGAGTTCGGAGATGAGACAGGTGGAGCAAGACAGGCCAGGGGGCTAGGAGTGGCTTCCTACCAGGGAATGCTGGTAGGAAATCAGACACAGCTGCACCAGCTCTGCCAAATAGGCTTGGCTTTCTTTCCAAGGTGCAGCACACTCTGAGATGTTCCTGAGCCCCAGAAGGCAGTGTGAGGCGCTCTTCACCATCCATTCTGTCCCCTTTCCACCTTGTGCTGCTCTGGAGGCCATCTGCTCTGAGCCGACTTCCCACCCACTCATCAGGGCCCTGGGGCTCCCACTCCAGATCTCTTCATGGAACCTTCTTTCCTTTGACTGCTACCCTGGGAGGCCCCGGGGACCCATAAGGAGAGGGCTTCCCCTTCTCCAACACACTTCATTGTCTGATACTCAATCCTGGGAGGAGGGCAGGAGCTTGGATGGCGTGTGAGTCAACTATGGTACCAAACACAGTGCTTAGTTCTTCTGATTTTTATTTATTTTTTTTAAGATTTTTTTATTTTTTCATTTTTCTCCACAAAGCCCCCTGGTACATAGTTGTATATTCTTAGTTGTGGATCCTTCTAGTTGTGGCATGTGGACGCCGCCTCAGCGTGGTTTGATGAGCAGTGCCATGTCCGCGCCCAGGATTCGAACTGATGAAACACTGGGCCGCCTGCAGCGGAGCACACGAACTTAACCACTCGGCCATGGGGCCAGCCCCTATTTATTATTCTTTTACCAAGACTTTCATGGTGAAGGAAGCAGTGTGTAAGCAAGCTCATTCCTGTCATGTCAAGTACTAGGTCCACTCTGACAGCCACTGTGGCCTGTACTGCTGTAATCTCCGCAAGCCTGGGCTCGGGAGGTGGGGTCGGAGCCCTCCTCGCAGCTCCTCTGCCCTCCCTCAGGCCATCCTGACTCTTCTGCCTTTGAGATCCTACCTTCCCGCAGTCCTCCTGGCACTCTTTCTTCCCAGCCTCCGCACTTTGCTCGTGTGGTAGCTACTCGGGTGCTTTCCACCCAGACTTTGGAAATGTTAGCTGTTTGTCCTGTTCACATCAACCTCCTTTTATGGAACTCGAATGTGACAGCTCCAGCAAAATCTCAGCCCATGGTTGCACTTGCTGCCCTGCCTCCCCGAGGTAGCCCGTCTCTCAGAGGTGATGGGGATGCTTTCTATGCAAGCTTTATGCTGTGTTACATGTGACAACATATAACATTTGAAAGTGTTTTGCAGATTTACAGAGTGGTGTCCTCCTGTATGTAACATTCTGCAACTGGCTCTTTTCACTCAGTACCTCGCTTTTGAGCCTGGTCCGTGTTGCTCTGTGCAGACCTTCATTCATTTTACATGTCTCCTTGTGCTGTAGACACATCTTTACAACAAAAGCCCCACCAGAGCCCTGAGGGAGAATGGAATTGTAGAGAAACAAGGATTGACATCTGGTTTATGTTTACATCCTTTGGTCCTATTAACTGAGGAGAAGATATTTTTGTTTCTGTGTTTGTGAAAGCTTTCCACAAAAAAAGGCATCCATTTTCTGGACTTATTAATCGGGCAATCCAAAGATTTTATTTTTAGATTTGAAAGAAAGCAAAGCAGGCTTCTGAGATATGCACATTTCCCTTCATTCCCATCTCCTTTTGCACACTCCATGTTGCTGCTAAAACACGAACTTGAGCACTTTTTAGCATGAGCTGACTTTCCACATGTGAATTATTTTTGAAAACATTAAAGCATTTTGGTTTTTCTGGGGCTTCTAGTGGTATTTAAGTTTTGACATTACTTTGATAAGTTATATTTTAAATTTGCACATATTTAGTAACTTATTTTTAAAATGTTAATTTCAGTGTGTTTCTGGTTTTTGTGTTTTTGTAAATAGCAGAAGGTATTGGTCCATATTAAGTATTAATTTGCTCTAATATTTTCAGCTGTTTTTGGAATTATACTTGGCAAAAAAACAGACTGACGTCTGCAGTTGTAACAGTTTGTCTTTTTGTCCTTTTTAACTCCAGAATAAGTAATTCTAGTGAATTTTTTTCTAGGCTTGTAAGAACAGGGGAATGATTAAAGTTGTCATAATACTTAAGTAGTTAGGGAAGGTTCAGTCTTTTTTTTTAAGTGGTATCACCCTATAAAAGTTAATGTGGCTTGTAAGCAACTGTGTGAAATTTCTTAACCACTCTTCCAGGTTAAGAGAAAACAAATGAACAAAAACAGTATTTATTAAGGTCTTGATTTTTTAATTACACCAGTAAAACATCATTGTAGAAAATTTGGAAGATGCATATGGAAATCACTCTGGAAATTCTACCATGTGGAGAAAGCTGCTGTTACCGTTTGGTGTGTATGTTTCTAGACTGAGGGCTCCTACTCAGACTGGAGAATTCAGGGGTTCTGTGGCTTTGGGTGGGAAAAACACTCCATCTTTATTTTCACTCACCTAAAAATTCAGATTTCCCTGAGTGATGACCGTAGACTATGGTAGTATTACGAATACATGTGACTTTGTCACCACTAGAGATCAAAGATACTTTCATACCATATTATAGTTCCAGATATTTTGAAATATCATTTGTGCTCATTACTGCTTCAAACTTAGGGTAGTTATCAGACCCATCTCTAGATCTGGTTATTTAATGGTTTACTAAAGAAGCACCTACTACTCTAGCACTGATTCTCAAAGTATGTTGTTAATTGATTTCTATGCGTTTTATTTTATGCATTTCAAAACATTCTTCTGAGGAGGCGTCCAGAGGGCCAAAAGGGTCCATGGCAGAAAAAGATGAAGAACGCCTATTGTGTACGTACCATACAGCTACATATATAAGGACAGCCAGCACTTGAGTAGTAAGTGTGTAGGAGAAGGAGAGCAAGGAAAGCCCTAGAGCAGAGGTGCAATAAAGGGAAACAAAATGACGTTTAAAGCTTGGTTCACATTATTATCTCAGATATTTTTGTGAACACATTTAGTGTTTTACAGATACCACGCAAAGTGTAATGCAACTAAAACTGTTTAAGAACACTTAATACCACTTAAATTGCTTAGTAAATAATAGCCTAAAAGTTACCTTTGCTGTTGGCATTTTAAACATCCTTTAAAAGTCTTCTTTATGCACCCATGTGCGTGCATACATATTGTTTTAGATAAATGGGATCATGTAATATGTGCTGTAGTAACTTCCCTTCTCTCCTCAATGATATTTTGTAGATGTCTGTCTATGTTGGTAAAAATAGATTTGTGTCATCACTTTTCCCTAAAATAAAAATAACGTAATTGCATCTTCTAATTACAAAAGCAATATCTGTTCAATGAAAAAAAAATGTTTAGAAAGTATAGAAAGGGGAAAAGTAAGAATTGCCCATAAATCTGCCATCTCCAGATAGATGATGTCTGGATAATGTCTTTACATCATCATTTTTAATGACTACATGACATCGCATTGATGGCTAGGCCTTGATTTAATTAGGGGCATTTCCATTGTTTCTGCGTTTTTAGTGCTCCGAATGACGGGCACAGCTGTGTGCTGACGATTCTACTGTGTGCCTGCATCTTTAACCTCCCTCTTGAGCCCCACGTTGGATGGCCTCTTCAGTGTTTCCACTTGAGTTGCTCATAGACATCTCCAACTTAACAAGTCCCAAACAGAACTCTTGCTTTTTTTCCCCCCTTCAAATCTACTGTTCCTCCTGTCTTTTCTGTCTCTAGTAAATAACATCAACATCCACTCAGTTACCAATCCAAAATCATAGGAGTTGACCTAGATTCTGCTCTTTTCCCTCACCTTCCTGTTTCACCAGCAAGTCCTGTGGGGCTCTACATTTAAAATGTACCCCAGAACTAACCACTTCTCACCGTCTCCACTGCTAAGACCTCAGTCCAAATCACAAGTCATCTTTCAGATGGATGCAGCAGGACTTTGGGTGACATATTGTACAGCTTCCTCACCGACACTCATGAAACACTACACATTTCATAGGACTGTTTGTTATAATGACACTCAATTGTAAATAGTAGGATTGTTCCATGTTTAATAACTTTTTCATCTGGCCAATACAATTCAGTTTAAGTACGGAGTTTCTTGCTGCTCCATGCTGAAGGATCTACAGTTCATTAGGTTGTCATCCAACCATTCATTACATGATGGAGTCAGGCGGCTACAGTACTCTGGGTACTGTGATAGGCAGGCTGTAGGGTGACTGAGACAGATTGGTACCTTTCCTCCTGGAGCTTAAGTTTGGTGGGCAAGATAGACTTTAAGTAATTCACAAGTAATTGTGTAATTACAACGGATTAAGTGCCTTGAAGGACAAGTATGGGGGGGCTCGCTGTGACCGTGTGTTATGGGGGAACACCTCAGTCTTGGGAGGGAGAAGGAAGCCTGCTCTAAGGAGACAGTGCTCAAGCTGGGAACCAAGGGGTGAACAGAAGTGGGCAAGGCACAGAATGGAGCAGGGCTTTCTTGACAGAGAAGAGCATGTGTGAAGGCCCTGAGTCTGGCAGGAGCTTAGCTCTCTGAGGCACTTGAGAAGCCCTGTGTGGCTGGAGCAGAGTAGGGTTTAGGGGGTGTCATTGATCTGGGCAGAGAAGTTGAACGGGCTGGGTGCAAGATTTTTGATGTTGACGTCAGAGCAGTAGGAAACTATTGAAAGCTTAGGTTGTTTTGTGTTCTGAGTTTTTATCAAAATATTACAGCCACTCGATAACAGCATAACCTCTCTCAAAAGAGGTTGGTGAAAACAAGTCTGCCCCTTCCCCTTCCTCTTCCATGACCCAGAGATGACGGCTTTTAACCATTTCTACTTTTAGTTTCTTTGATGGTTACCTCAAAACTAAATCATATGCTTATACATCTTTCTTGATTTGCCACTTTGGGGAATTAAATTAACTCCCTGAAATGAAGGAGGATGACTTAGCTTACATCACCTCCCATGTTGAGATTCATATTTACATTTTCTCTAACTTTAAACAGAGTTCCTCTTCCATCAACTTTAGTCTAGATGACACTTCCCCTCTGTATAAGATGAGGATATTAATGACCTTGCTTTTCCTTCCACCTTCCCGCCTCCACCGCTTCTGCCTCCTGAGAGCTATATGTGACCGTATCTATTCTTAAAATTGTTGTTTTTGCTCTGCCCTGCAGCCACATCCAAGTGGTCATAGGTTAGTTCTAACGTTGAAAACCAGTCAACACCATTGACGTTATTATGCATATACAAATATTGTTCACTGTGGGGCCAAATAAATGCTAGGATTGCATTTCCTTTCTAGGTCTGGGTCACAATCGCTGAACCACTCAGAGGAGAAAGACCGATCAAAGTCAAATGAATTCTCTTTTCTTAGTCTCCGTCATCGGCTTAAAATCCTAAATCCTCGCCAGAATTCACCCTGCTTTGTATTTGGACCTTGATTTTCTTGTACAACTCTTTTTTTTCCCCACTGTTTCTGATTGCCTTTCGCTTTTCTTTTCTTTTCTTTTCTTTTTTAAGATTGGCACCTGAGCTGACATCTGTTGCCAGTCTTCTTTTTCTTCTTCTCCCCAAAGGCCCCCCGTACATAGTTGTATATTCTAGTTGTGAGCGCCTCTGGTTGTGGCATGTAGGATGCTGCCCGAGCATGGCTTGATGAGCGGTGCCATGTCTGCACCCAGGATCCAATTGGAGAAACCCTGGACCGCCCAAAGCAGATTGCGTGAACTTAACCACTTGGCCACGGGGCCGGCCCCTTGCTTTTCTTTAATAGTGTTCCCTGATCTTGTTGTAAAATCCTCTCAGCCATGCTGCTTTTTTCCCTGTGATTTTTGCATTTTTCCTCCAAAGGCCTTCCTCTCAGAACTCTCTTTCTTTCTCTTGCAATCTGGACAAGTACTTGCTCGCTAAGGTTGTACACAGCTGCCACCTGGATCTTCCCTTCTCTGAGCTCTTGGGTTGGGGCCACTATTTCCCAGAACCCATATCTTTTACTTGGTTTACTCCTTGTTTTCTGGAATACATCTTTAAATAACTTGCTAAGATAGGGCACGTGGGTAGTAAACTGTAGTGGACACTGTTGTCACTTACCCATATCCATTTCCTCTTTCTCTGTTCCTAACAGGACCCTGGTGTTCACCTTTCCACCTTATTCCCAACTCCAGTGAGGATCCTTAAGTCATTCTGCACATTGCATTCCCTTGGCAACTGTTATTGATCAAGGCTGGACCTATGATCTTAGTTGGTCCACTCAGACTGAAGGGAAGGGCTTTCATGGCATGTTCAGGGAAGGGTTTTTCCCCCTCACTGGATATAAATAAGGAACGTGCTGCTGGCAGTGTGTACCTCAGACTGAGGGACAAAGCCTGAGAACAGCGCTTCCTCACCAAGGATGATGGAACAGAGAGACAGGAGGAACCTTGGCCCTGCCCCAGCTCTGGGCTTCCAGTTACATGAGAGAATATATTTCTTATTGTGTAAGCCAGTTTGAGTTGGCTTTTGTGTTTCTTAACAGCCGAAAGTGTTATAACAGACGTGTCTTCTGAGTGACTGGTTGTCAGAAATGCCTTTCTTCTGCTCTTCTACCAGATTGGCTGAACGTAGGATTCCAAGTTGAAAATCATTTTCCCTCCTGTCTGTGCCGGTCTTCCTCCATTTTGTATGTGGGATGCTGCCACAGCATGGCTTGATGAGCGGTGTGTAGGTCTGTGCCTGGGATCTGAATCAATGTACCCCAGGCCACTGAAGCCAGGTGTGCAGACTTAACCACTATGCTACTGGCTGGCCCCTGATTGTAGTTCTTTTGTAGGTGGCCTTCTTTTCTCTCTCCTTTCCTGGAGAATTTTTAGGATCTTTTCTTTTTATTTAGTGTCCTGAAATTTCATAAGAATGTGTCTAGAGTTGTGTCTTTTTCATTCACTGTGCTGGAGTCATTCAATCAGAATACTTTTGTCTGTTGTCAACTCTTTTTTAAAAAAATACGTTAGTTTCCATCCTTCCAATTTCCCTTACTTATGGAGATTCCTGTTAACTTAATTTTGAACTTCTTATATTGGTCCTCTGTCTTAGCCTTCTCTAATATTTTCCATTTGTTTATTTATTTATTTATTTGCTCTGAATTTTGGAAGATCTCCTAGACTTTTTCTCTCCCTTCTGTTAAGTTCTTTATTTCAGCCAAATCTTTTTTTCTAACTTATTGGGAAGCCTGTGCACCCACTGCCTAGATCCAATGATTGTTAATATTTTGACATGTTTTCTTGGTCTGTATAGATATGTGCATTTTTATACCTTTTTGCTCACCGTTTGAAAGGAATTCACAGACATCATGACATTTCATCCCTAGCTGTTTGGGCTTATGTCTCCTAAAAATAAAGACATTTTCCAATAAAAGCACAGTGCCCCGAGCACATCTAAAAAATTAACAATAATTCTCTAATGTCATCAGACGGCCGTTTCAAATTCTGATTTCCCCGAAATGTCTCTTATAGCTGTTTGGTGGGGGGGAGCTAGTAAGCAATTAGGATTTATACCTTGCATTTGAGTATGCTTCCTTTGTCTCTTTTAATAAGAACAGCCTCCCTACCTCCAGTCCACCTGTGACATAGACGTTTTTTTTAAAGATTTTATTTTTCCTTTTTCTCCCAAAACCCCCTGGTACATAGTTGTGTATTTTTAGTTGTGGGTCTTTCTAGTTGTGGCATGTGGGATGCTGCCTCAGCATGGCTTGATGAGTGGTGCCATGTTCACGCTCAGGATTCGAACTGGCGAAACCCTGGGCTGCCGAAGCAGAGCACGTGAACTTAACCACTCGGCCATGGGGCCAGCCCCTAGACTTTTTTTTTAAATCAATTCGTTTTTTTTTTTTTTTTTTTTTTTTTTTTGAGGAAGATTAGCCTTGAGCTAACTGCTGCCAATCCTCCTCTTTTTGCTGAGGAAGACTGGCCCTGAGCTAACATCCATGCCCATCTTCCTCTACTTTATACGTGGGATGCCTACCACAGCATGGCTTTTGCCAAGTGGTGCCATATCCGCACCTCAGATCCAAACCGGCGAACCCTGGGCCACCGAGAAGCGGAACATGCGAACTTAACTGCTGTGCCACCAGGCCGGCCCCTAATCAATTATTTTGACATAGACTTTTTGAAGCAACCAGCCCAGTTGTCTTAAAGAAGACCCACATTCTAGATGTGTCTCTTTTCCTGTTTATCCCTTATATTAATTGTAAATGAGAGGTAGGTTCTGCTAGCTTGTTTAGGTAAACATTTTGGACAAGAATATTTCATATTAGCATCAGATTAGGAAGCAGATACTGGCTGGTTCCCCCGTAGTTTGTGATGCTGCATTTTACCACTTGGTTGAAGAAGGAGATGATTTCCACATCTTTCCATTGCAGTTGTCCAGTTTTCCTATTGTAATTGTGTATGTAATCTGTGGTGTGATGCTTTGGCACCATACAAAGATCCTGTTGCCCAATAGCCATTCACCTAATGGTTTTAGCATTCATTGATGACCCTTGCCTGGATCTATTATTACATTGGGGGTTACAAAATGATGGATTTTCTAATTCTGTCATCTTTTCTACATTTAATATTGGTATTCCTCTGTAAAGAAATTTCCCTCATCAAGTAAGGGGGAACTGTATTTTCTCCCAAAAAGACAGTATAAATGCTGAATCTTTGCCTTTAATTACTAAATTAATGACTAAATTCCAGAATAAGGAGTTGGTGTAATAGTCACCTCAAATGGTGGCAAAATATTTGCTGTTGTGTTTTATATTCTCTTTCATGTCAGTATGGACTAGTGAAGTTTTAGTTATTGGATGCTTTACAATTCAGGTACAGTCACCTTTTTTTTGATCAATTTATTGTAAATTTGGTCAGTGAGAGTCCCTTCATGCTGGCACCTGTGTCCTCTTGGCATTCCCTCATTAATTAGTCTTTGAGCAATTCTTTGCTTTCTGGCACAAGACATTCCATCCCACAGTGTGCTTTTCCTGCCCCAGAACTGGTTCCAAGAGTTCTGGTTCCTTTTAGTGGGAAATGATATTTAGAATCCAAGATTTGAGTGCTAGATATAGTCATTCTTACTGGAGTGAAATTGCGTCTAGGCCCTTTCAGTGGACAAAGCTAGAAAATACATTGAAAAAAAATTTAAACTCATGAATACACGATGATATCTTCTTTGGAAATTTAACATTAGAGGGTTTGTCTTTAACTTTTAATTTATCCTTACACTGAAAATGTTGATTCCTAATTAACATTAACATAGTTAATTGTTTGTCTTACCTTGTAATATATATAAAATAGTTATAAAATTGTACAAATATTATCTCTAACAATAAAAATGCAAAATGAAGTTCAAGATTTCTTTTTGTGCTTAGGATATATCTCAGTAAGGATGCAAAATCAGGATTATTGTGTTCAAAAGTCGCCTGGGGGATTTGCTTCTGGTAGTAGTGAAGTAGCCCATTTTGGACTACCCCTCTTGCAGGTAACACCTAAAAACTTTGGACAAAAATTAAAAACAACTTAAAAAGGCACTAGAATGTACCTGAAAGTAGGTAGAAACTGGAAGGAAGTTGATACTTGGAAGATGGAAACTGCATTAGGTGAATTTCCTGTTTGTGATGGTTTTTCACCTGAGAGAGTCCTAGTGAGTGCTGCTGCGGGGAGTCTGAGACTTGGATAGAGACCCACAATCTCAGGGGTTGAGGAATCAAGAGGACAGAGTTCAGAGCAACCACAGCAGCTGGAAACTTGGGCAGAAGTCCTGGAAAGCAGGTAACCACAGGCAAGGGACCCAGATTCTTCATATAAACTCTGCTGAGTTCCAGTCTAGCTAAGGCAAAAGAAATAAACAGAGATTTCAGCTGCTGCCCACCATAGGGAAGACAGTTTGGAGTTTGAGTTCTATCAAGTTAACTGCCTGCTAAAATAAAAAATCAGTACTCTTCATTGGAACATAGCAGAATCTGAAGTCTGACGGTGTATTACTCACAATGTCTGGACATTTGAAGAAATAGGAAAATGTGACTCTTACTCAAGGGCAAGAGTAAGCAAATTTTTTTCTATGCATAGTAACTATTTTAGGCTTTGCAGGCCATACAGTCTCTGGCACAACTACACAACTCTGCTATTGTAGTGTGAAAGCAGTTATAGTATGTAAACAAATGGGCATGGCTGCATTTCAATAAAACTTTATTTACAAAAACAGGCAGTGGGGCAGATTGGGCCTGCAGGTCATACTTTGCCCACACCCATTCAAGAGAAAAGACAATCAATGGTAATCTATCCCAGGATGACCCAGATGTTGGGATTAGCAGAGAAGGATTTTAAAGCAGGTGTTGTAACTACGCTCAAGAACATAAAAGAAAATATACTCATAATGAAAGAACAAATCAGTAGTCCTAAATCCAATCCGATCAATAGTTACATTAAATGTAAATGGACTAAGCATTTCAGTTAAATGGCAGAGATTGTAGACTGAATTAAAAAAGCAAGACCAAACTATGTGTTGTCTATAAGATAAGCACTTTCTTTCTTTTCTTTTTTGAGGAAGATTAGCCCTGAGCTAACATCTGCTGCCAATCCTCATCTTTTTGCTGAGGAAGACTGGCCCTGAGCTAACATCCGTGCCCATCTTTCTCCACTTTATATGTGGGACGCCTGCCACAGCATGGCTTGCCACGCGGTGCCATGTCTGCACCCAGGATCCAAACCGGCGAACCCCGGGCCACCAAAGTGGAATGTGCAAACAACCACTCTGCCACCGGGCCAGCCCCCAAGATAAACACTTTCAATGTAAAGACACAGCTAGGTTGAAAATAAAAGGATGGAAAAAGATATACCATGCAAACAGTTAGCATTGGAAAGCTGGAGTGGCAATACTAATATCAAAAAAACCAGACTCCAAAACAAAGGATATTACCAGTGATAGAGACACATTTCTTAATGATAAAAGGGTCAGTTCATCAGGAAGACATTAACGGTCATAAATGCGTGTGTACCTAATTACAGAGCTGCAAAATACATGAAGAAAAATTGGCAAAATTAAAGAGTGAAATAGACAAATCTATAATCATACTTGGCAATTTTAATACCTTTGTCTTGGTAATTGATAGGACAAAACAGAAAAATCAGTAGGGATGTAGAAGATCTGAACATTACCAGCCACCTTGACCTAATTGACATTTGTAAAATAATGCACTCAACAACTGCAGAACACACATTCTATTCAAGTATACATGATACAGTTCAACAATATATCATTTACTGAACCACAAAACAAGTGTCTATAAATTTCAGAGGCTTGAAATCCTACAGATTATGTTCTTTGATCAGAATGAGATTAAATTAGCAATAATAACAATAAGATAACAATAAGATCTAGGAAAATCCCCAAATATTTGAAAATTAAACAACACATTTCTAAATAACCCATGGATCAAAGAGGAAATCACAAGAAAAATTAGAAAAGATTTCAAGCAATAATGAATTATAATGAAAATAGAACATATTAAAATTTATAGAATGCAGCTAAAGGAGTACTTAGAGGGAAATTTATAGCTTTTATAAAATGCAGTTATTAGAAAAGAAGAAAGGTTTAAAATTAGTGGTTTTGAGATTCCACCTTAAGAAGCTAGAAAAAGAAGAGCAAAGGAAACCCAAAGTAAGTAGAAGGAAGGAAAGGAAGTGATAAAGGTAAGAGCAGAAATCTATGAGATAGAAAACAAAGAATAGAGAAAATTAACAAAGCCAAAAGTTGGTTCTTTGAATATAAAGTCATGCATTACTTAACGATCGGGATACATTCTGAGAAATGCATCATTAGGTGATTGCATCCTTGTGTGACTATCATAGAGTATACTTACAAAAACCTAGATGGTATAGCCTACTGCACACCTAGGCTATATGGTATAGCCTATTGCTCCTAGGCTGCAAACCTGTACAGCATGTTACTGTACTGAATACTGTAGGCAGTTGTAACACGATGATATTTTTGTATCTAAATATAGAAAAGGTACAGTAAAAATGCAGTCTAAAAGATAAAAAATGGTACACCTGTATAGGGCACTTACCACGATGGAGCTTGCAGAGCTGGAAGTTGCTCTGGGTGAGTCAGTGAGTGAGTGGTGAGTGAACGGGGAGGCCTCGGACATTACTGTAACTACTGTAGACTTTATAACACTGTACACTCAGGCTGCACTAAATTTATAAAAAAAATATTTTTTAACTTTTTGACTCTTTTGTAATAACACTTAGCTTAAAAACAGACATATTGGGGCCGGCCCCATGGCCGAGTGGTTAAGTTCACGCGTTCCACTTCGGCACCCTGGGGTTTCACCGGTTCGGATCCTGGGCGTGGACATGGCACTGCTCATCAAGCCATGCTGAGGTGGCGTCCCACATGCCACAACTAGAAGAACGCACAACTGAAAATACAAACTATGTACCAGGGGGCTTTGGGGAGAAAAAGGAAAAATAAAATCTTAAAGAAAAAAAGACATATTGTACAGCTATACAAAAATATTTTCTTTCTTTATGTCCTTATTCTGTAAGCTTTTTTCTATTTTAAAATTTTTTTACTTTTTAAATTTTTTTGTTAAAAACTAACACACAAACACACTTGTTAGCCTAGGCCTACACAGGGTCAGGATCATCAATATCACTGTCTTCCACCTCCACATCTTGTTCTACTGAAAGGTCTTCAGGAGCAGTGACACACACAGAGTTGTCATCTCCTGTGATAACAGTGCCTTCTTCCGGAACACCTCCTGAAGGACCTGCCTGAGGCTCTTCTTGATGAAGTGTCACTCTTTTCAGAAATCTGGCCATGGTGGTTTGTTTGGTTTGTGTCTTTTTTTCCATCGTAGATTTGGTTGTAAGCAGATAATGCACCAGGAACATTCCTCTCTATTAATGAAAACCTTTCGGTCTTGAGGTCCATGTTTTCAAACTTTTTTTTTTATTAAGGTTATGAAAGTTAACATCCTTGTGAAATTACAGTTGTACATCATTATTAGTCATGTTGTAGGTACACCACTTCACTCCTAGTGCCCTCTCCCCACCCCCCTTTCCCCTGGCAACCACCGATCAGTTCTCTTTGTCCATATGTTAACTACCACCTATGAGTGGAGTCATACAGAGTTCGTCTTTCTGTCTGGGTTATTTCACTCAACGTAATACCCTCAAGGTCTATCCATGTTGTTGTGAATGGGACGACTTTGTCCTTTTTTATGGCTGAGTAGTATTCCATTGTATATATATACCACATCTTCTTTATCCAATCATCAGTTGCTGGGCACTTAGGTTGGTTCCATGACTTGGCTATTGTGAAGAACGCTGCGATGAACATAGGGGTGCATGGGACTTTTGGAATTGCTGATTTCAGGTTCTTAGGATAGATACCCAGTAGTGGGATGGCTGGGTCATAAGGTATTTCTATTCTTAACTTTTTGAGGAATCTCCATACTGTTTTCCATAGTGGCTGCACCAGTTTGCATTCCCACGAACAGTGTATGAGGGTTCCCTTTTCTCCACAGCCTCTCCAACATTTGTCACGCTTGGTTTTGGATATTTTTGCCATTCTAACAGGTATAAGGTGATATCTTAGTGTAGTTTTGATTTGCATTTCCCTGATGATTAGTGATGATGAGCATCGTTTCATGTGTCTATTGGCCATCCGTATAGCTTCTTTGGAGAAATGTCTGTTCATGTCCCCTGCCCATTTTGTAATTGGGTTGTTTGATTTTTTATTGTTGAGTTGTGTGAGTTCTTTGTATATTATGGAGATTAACCCTTTGTCGGATAAATAACTTGTGAATATTTTTTCCCAATTGGTGGGCTGTTTTTTTGTTTCAATCCTGTTTTCCCTTGCCTTGAAGAAGCTCTTTAGTCTGATGAAGTCCCATTTGTTTATTCTTTCTATTGTTTCCCTCATGTGAGGGGTTATGGTGTCCGAAAAGATTCTTTTGAAGCTGATGTCAAAGAGTGTACTGCCAATATTTTCTTCTAGAAGACTTATTGTTTCAGGCCTAATCTTTAGGTCTTTGACCCATTTTGAGTTTATTTTAGTAAATGGTGAAAAAGAATGGTTAATTTTCATTCTTTCACATGTGGCTGTCCAGTTTTCCCAGCACCATTTGTTGAAGAGACTTTCTTTCCTCCATTGTAGGCCCTCAGCTCCTTTGTCAAAGATTAGCTGTCCAAAGATGTGTGGTTTTATTTCTGGGCTTTCAATTCTGTTCCATTGATCTGTGCATCTGTTTTTGTACCAGTACCATGCTGTTTTGATTACTGTAGCTTTGTAGTATGTGTTGAAGTCAGGAATTGTGATGCCTCCAGCTTTGTTCTTCTTTCTCAGGATTGCTTTAGCAATTCGGGGTCTTTTGTTGCCCCATATGAATTTTAGGATTCTTTGTTCAATTTCTGTAAAGAATGACATTGGAATTCTGATTGGGATAGCGTTGAATCTGTAGATTGCTTTAGGTAGTATGGACATTTTAACTATGTTTATTCTTCCAATCCATGTGCATGGAATGTCTTTCCATCTCTTTATGTCATCCTCGATTTCTTTCAAGAAGGGCTTGTAGTTTTCTTTGTATAGATCTTTCACTTCCTTGGTTAAATTTATCCCAAGGTATTCTATTCTTTTTGTTGCGATCGTGAATGGGATTGAGTTCTTGAGATCTTTTTCTGTTAGTTCATTGTTAGCATATAGAAATGCTACGGATTTATGTATGTTGATTTTATACCCTGCAACTTTGCTGTAGTTGTTGATTGTTTCTAATACTTTTTCTATGGATTCTTTGGGGTTTTCTATATATAAGATCATGTTGTCTGCAAACAGCGAGAGCTTTACTTCTTCGTTGCCTATTTGGGTTCCTTTTATTTCTTTTTCCTGCCGAATTGCTCTGGCCAAAACCTCCAGTACTATGTTGAATTCAGAGTGGTGAAAGTGGGCACCCTTGTCTTGTTCCTGTTCTGAGAGGGATGGGTTTCAGTTTTTGTCCATTGACTATGATGTTGGCTGTGGGTTTGTCATATATGGCCTTTATTATGTTGAGGTACTTTCCTTCTATACCTATTTTATTGAGGGTTTTTATCATAAATGGATGTTGGATCTTGTTGAATGCTTTCTCTGCATCTATTGAGATGATCATGTGGTTTTTGTTTCTCATTTTGTTAATGTAGTGAATCACATTGATTGACTTGTGGATGTTGAAGCATCCCTGTGTCCCTGGTGTAAATCCCACTTGATCATGGTGTATAATCTTTTTGATATATTGCTGTACATGTTTTCAAACTTTTTAAGGAGCTTGTTGAGATCTGCAAAAGCTTCTGCTAAACTCTTCACTGTGAATTTTCTTGGGAAAGTTCTTTTTCTTCTCCTGCAGTTTCCTTTTCTCTTGCCTCTTCTTCAGCTATGTATTCCTGTCCCAGTTCCAGCAACTCCTCATTAGTCAGTTCCTCAGGAACCACCTCTAGGAGCTCCTCAGGGTCATCCTCATCTGCGCAGGTTAAAGTTGTTTGGCATCACAACCACAGCCTTGTTGGTTTTTGCAACCTCCACATCCTTGGCAGATGCTTTGAAGTCATGCATGAACCTCTTGAGTGTCTTTTTCCAGATGCCATTCATGCACTCCTTGGTGACATCATCCCAAGTCCAAGCAACGTTCTTGATACAGTCATAGATGTTGTAATCCTTCCAGAATTGCATCAGTGTCTTCTCAGTTGCAACAGTAGCCTGGGACCACTGTCGTATATGTAATCCGTCGTTGACTGAAACCTCGTTATTCAGTGTATGACTATCACCAAAGTTGATAATCCCCTGGCCAGACTAATCAAGATCAAAAGAGAAACACAGGGGCCGGCCTGGTGGCACAGTGGTTAAGTTCACACCTTCCGCTTCTCAGCAGCCTGGGGTTCGCTGGTTCGGATCCCGGGTGTGGACATGGCACTGCTTGGCACGCCATGCTGTGGTGGGCGTCCCATGTATAAAGTAGAGGAAGATGGGCACGGATGTTAGCTCAGGGCCAGGCTTCCTCAGCAAAAAGAGGAGGACTGGCAGTAGTTAGCTCAGGGCTAATCTTCAAAAAAAAAGAGAAACACGTAAGTTGCCAATATCAGGCATAAAAGAGGCTATTACTAAAGCCTCTTCAGGCGTTAAAAGAATTATAAAGGAATGTTATGAACACCTGACGTTGACAACGTGGATGAAATGGACAAATTCCTTGAAAAACAGGACATATCAAAACTGACAAAATATCAAGTAGAAAATATTAATAGCCCTTCGTCTAGTAAAAAGATTTAGTTCATTATTGAAAAACTTTCCCACAGAGAAAACTCTAGGCCCAAATAGTTTCACTGGTGAATTTTAACCAATATTTAAGAAATAACGCTAATCTTACATAAACATAAGCCTTTAGAAAATAGAAGAGGAGGAAGAAGAAACACTTCATAGCTTGTTTTATGAGTCCAGCATAACCCTGATACCAAATCTTACAAAGATATTACATGAAAAGAAAATTACAGACCCATATCCTTCTGAACATAAATGTAAAAATCTTAATAAAACATTAGAAAATAAAATCCAACAATATGTAAAAAAGATAATACATCACAACCAAGTGAGGGTTTTCCCAGGAATGCAAATGTGGTTTAACATTCAAAAACCAGTCTGTAATTCACCATATTAAGAGAATAAAGGAGAAAAACCATCTAATTATCTTAATAAATATAGAAAAAGCATTTGACAAAATTTAATGCCCATTCATAATAGAAACTCAGCAGATGAGAAATAGAAGGGAACTTCTTCATCTGATAAAGTGCACTTATGAAAGAGCTACAGATAAATTGTATTTGATAGTAAAATATTGAACATGTTACCCTTAAAATAAGGGAAAAGGCAAAAATGTCCACTCTTAATGCTTCTGTTCAGCATTGTACTAGAAGTTCTATCCAGTATGATCAGGCAAGAAAAAAGATAAAAGGCATTAATATTAAAGAAAGTAAAAAAATTTTTTTGGAGGTAATGTAGAAAATTTGAAAGAATCTATAAAAAAGAAAGAAAACAGACCTATACTAAAAGTGAATTCAGCAAAGTCTCAGGATACAAAGTCAGCTATACAAAAATTAATTGGAAAATGAAGTTTACAGTGCAGTACCAGTAGGAGTAATTTAATGAAAAATATACAAGATCTATACACTGAAACTGAAAACATTGCTGAAAGAAATTAAAAACCTAAATAAATAGAAAGACATACCACGTTCATGGATTGAAAGGCTGAATAATCTTTACAGTGTCAGTTCCCCATGTATTATCTGTAGGTTAAACATAATCCCAGTCATAACTGCAGGCTTTTTTGTGGAAATTGACAAGCTGATTCTAAAACATATATGGAAATGGGAATTATCTAGAATATCCAAAACAATCTTGAAAAAGAACAAAATTGGAACCCTTACACTACCTGCCTTTGACTGAGTGTAAATTTACATTAATGAAGACTACCTGATACTTGTCTAAGGATAAACACTTAGTTCAGTGGATGTGATAGAGAGCCCAGAAATTGACCAAACTTCTGTGATAGTTAGATTTTTAACAGGTGCCAGAGAAATTCAGTGGGAGAAAGGAAAGCCTTTTCCGTAAATGGTTCTGGATGATAGCAAATGATGGCCATACCAAACAAAAATGAACCTTAACCCTACCCATATCAGTTTCCCAGGGCTGTCATAACAAAGTACCACAAACTGGGTGGCTTATAGCTTAAGGTGTTGACAGGGCCACGCTCCCTCTGAAACCTGTAGAGCGATCCTTCCTTGCCTCTTCCTTGCTTCTGGTGGTTTGCTGGCAATCTTTGGTGTTCATTGACTTGCAGCTTCATAACGCCATTATCTGCCTTTCTCGTCATGTGGCGTTCTCCATGTGTGTCTGTATCTTTACGTGGCTGTCATCTTATAAGGACACCAGTCATATTGGATTAGGAGCCCATTCTACTCCAAGATGACTTCATCTTAACTAATTAGATCTGCAACAACCCTATTTCCAAATAAGGGCAAGTTCTTAGGTACTGGGGGTTAGGACTTCAACACATATTTTTTAAGGAGGACACAATTTAACCCGTAACACTACCTGACACCATACATAAAAATTAACTCAAGATGGATTATAGACCTATATGTTTTAAAAGCTAAAAATATAAAGCTTCTAGAAGAAAACGTAGGAGAATAGCTTCACAATCTGAAGATAAAGGTTTCTGAGGATACAGAAAGCAATAACTATTAAAGGAAAAAAATGGGTAAATTGGACTTCATTAAAATTTAAAGCATTTGCTCTTTATAAGATACCATTAAGAAAATAAAAGACAAATCACTGAGAAAATAGTTGAGACAAATCATAGAGAAAATAGAAAGTCATATATCTGACAAAGGACTTGTATCTAGAATGTATAAAGAACTCCTACAACTCAATAATAAAAAGACAGCCTATTTTTAAAATGCGAAAAGATTTTAATAGATACTTCACAAAGGAAGGCATCTGAACCATGACCAATATACATGAGAAAGTGCTCAACATTAGTTATCAGAGAAATGCAAATTAAAACCACAACAGTATACCACTACACACCCGCCAGAATGGCTCAAACTGAAAATTGACAACACCAAATGTTGCTGAGGACCAAATGTGGTGTGGGGCTGACTGGAAAGTGGCATCAGGGAGCTTTCTGTGGCTCTGGTGGCGTCTTCTATCTTGATAGGGGTTTGGCTTATACAGGTGCATGCACCTGACACAACTTATCAAATCAAATAATACACTTAAGATTTGTCATTTCACTGGAAGTAAATTTTATCTAAAAAAAAGAAAAATTTTCAACTCCAGTTAATAATATGCATGCCGAAGTGTTTGGGGATGAAGTGTACTGATGTGTGAACTTTAAAATGCATCAAAAATACAGTGGATGGATGGATGGATGAATGATGTCAACAGTGGAATCTAGGTGATAAACATGTGGGTGTTCTTTGTACAGTTCAATTTTTCTGTATGTTTGAATTTTTTCGTTATAATAGGAAAAAGTCACTTGGAATAATTCTTTTCTGTGTGGTTGTTATTGATTTGATATACAGTTAGGTTTATTTTTTGTTTTGTGGTTTTTTTCTGTCTTTATTTTTGAAATATGTGAAGTATTTAATGGTTCAAAAGTCAAGCCTAATTTAATATGGAGAATTGCTTCTTCACCAAACTTTGTTTACTTATGATTGTGGAATAATAAAAAGTTAGGATTGTAATAGTGATTCTTTATATTAATGGCCTATATGCACACTTTATGTACACATAAACAACATGTATGGTTTTTGTAATTCTCTTTTGTTTTATTCTGATTGTATTTATTGAAATGCAATTTGATGTCTGTTGAATCTAGTATAGCAGGCTTACTTTTTTTTTTTAAGCCAAGCCTATCTAGAAAGGTATACTCAGAAGTCACATTTCTGTTTCTACCCCTTTGATCCAGTCTCTCCCACCATTATAGATGACCTTTCTTATTAGTTTCTTGCTCATCCTTCTTGTGTCTCCTCTTGGAAAGATGAGCCAGTAAATGTGTGTGTTCTCATTTCTCCTCCTTTCTTACATGAAAAGTGAATGTGCTGGATATACTGTTTTGCATCTTGGTTTTTTTTTAATGAAGTGTTACTTTATTATTTTTATTATTATTATTATTATTGTTCTCCCCAAAGCCCCCCAGTATATAGTTGTATATTCTAGTTGTAGGTCCTTCTAGTTCGGCCATGTGGGATGCCACCTCAGCATGGCTTGATGAGCAGTGCTAGGTCCACGCCCAGGATCCAAACCGGTGAAACCCTGGGATGCAGAAGCAGAGCGTGTGAACTCAACCACTCGGCCATGGGGCCGGCCCCCACATCTTGTTTTTAGTTTGTTTTCACTTCATCTGTTGTGGTGATCACTCCCTATCAGGGTAGATACCCTCCTTTTTTATGGTGGTGTGGGGCTCTCCCTTCCTCATTCTTTTTGTTCCTGTTGCACAGATTCCGTTGTATAGATGAATCGTGCTTTAGTTGAGCAGCTCCCTGTGGATGGACATTTGGGTCCTTTTCAGCCCTTTCCTATTGTACACAGTGCCACACTGCTGTTTTGTGTTTGTAGCTGACCCATTGTTAATCTCTGAACTCTTTCATCATCTGTTTCTTTCTTATTTGCGGATGTTTCTGTTCTGGTTTTATGGTTGCATTATCTTCTAGAATTTCTCCAAGAATATTATCTGTTTCCTCTAGGGACAGAATTGGTGTGTCTTCCACGTTGCTGGGTCTCTTCCCCTGGCCCTGGAGAGCCGTTTTGGTTGGAGACAAGAGGCCTGGGTAGCTAGTGTGCTGCCCTTGCTCTGGTGGAGTTGCCTATTTCCTATAGGTTCTCTCCCCCAAGGGGAGTTTGGAGTAGGAGTTCTGCGGGGAGCAGGGCAGGGCTAGTTGACTAGACTTGGCTTTGGAGGGAAGCAGATGGGGTTCAGCCCTAACGTACTGTACCCTCAGAAGCCAGAAAGAGGTGGGTTTCACCTGGGCTGCTGCCAGC
Source organism: Equus quagga (assembly GCF_021613505.1). Classification (NCBI taxonomy): domain Eukaryota; kingdom Metazoa; phylum Chordata; class Mammalia; order Perissodactyla; family Equidae; genus Equus; species Equus quagga. Next base: position 1,535,826 of record NC_060276.1, read on the forward strand.
CACACAAGGAGCCATGGGGAGAAGAAGGGAAGGTTCCAGCCATTGATTTAGAAAAGACCCTGGTTTCTTGCCAGTGGAAGGAAGTGGCAGCTTGCCACTCAAAGTGTGCTTCACTGACCGGCCCCAGTACCATCAGCCTCACCTGGGAGCTTGCTGGAAGTGCCCCACCCCAAACCTTCCGGATCAGAATCTGACAGTCAACAAGCCCCCTCGGTGACTCATGTATATGAAAGTTGGAGGGGCACTGCTTGCCCCTGGCCTGGTCTGCTCTGAGCAGAGAGCCTCTTTGGAGTTCTAAGAGGCACACAGGCTTCCAGCTCCTTTGTAGCTCCCTTGTACAGTAGTACATTCTGCTCTGTTCTATTAGTCAACACATTCCTCCCACTTCCAGCATCTAGAAATTTGTGAAAGATGTCTCATCTGTTCAGAAGTCCCCTCCTACTATCTGTTGGAGGTTTCTTCCTCTTTGTACATCTGTACTTTGTTTCTTTGAGATTTGAAGGGCCAGGTAGCAAATGCATGCTTACAGTTTGTCATCCTTTAATGAAAAATTTGAAGCAGGAAGCTCGCTGTAATGTGGTGAACTTCATCAGAGGTGATGGGGACAAAAGCCAGATTGGAGTGGGTGAGTGGGAGGTGAGGGAGTGGAAACAGTGTAGACAGCTCTTTTTGAGAAGTTTTGCTGTGCTGAGGACCAGAGAAATGGGGGTGGGGTTGAAGGTGATATGGGGTTGCAGAGGGTCTTTTTCAGGTGGGTGGCTATGAGAGCACGTTTGCGTGAGGAAGAGGAGATGGGACCCTAGAGAAGTAGAGTTCTTGTATGGAGAGTGGCCCCCAGAGGGTGGGCTTTGGGCAGGTACTTCCTCTTTGGTAAAGGCGAGGAGGCTAGAAGGTCCATGGATCATTCATTTAAGCTCAGGAGTCTAGTGAGAATTAGAGCTCAAATACAAGCTTGTGAGTTTACAAGACAGCTGCAACAAGCACCCCAAACTGACAGCACCGTATTCTTGCACAGTGCTGGAGGACAGAGGTCCCAAATTAAGGTGTTGCAGGGCCCCACTCCCTCCGGAGGCTCTGGTGGAGGATCCTCCCTTGCCTCTTCCAGTGGCTGGTGGCTGCCTGGCAATCCTAGACATTCCTTGACTTGTGGTTGCATCACTCCAGTCTCTGCTTCCATCTTTACATGGCCTTCTCTTGTGTGTACGTCTGCTCACTGTAAATCCAAGATGATCTCATCTCTAGATCTTTCACTTAATTACATCTGCAAAAAAACGCTTTTTACAAATAATGTCACATTCATGGAGTCTGGGGGTTAAAATGTGTGCATATCTTTTGGGGGCCACCATTGAACTCACTATAGAAACCTCTCCATCTCCAGGATAGAAGGGGCCAGGAGTCCCCCCAGAACAGTTGTTTTCAGTGGAATCCAGGCTATACGCAGAGGGGCAGTGGCAATTCAGTCCTATTCTGTGTAGCATGACTACAGCAGTTTAGCTAAAGGAGTTCACGGTAGACTTAATGAGATATTCGTCTTATCCTAAGTAGTCTTCACATAGCACCCAAAGAACTCCTGGCTGTCCAGTTGCCACAGTTCAGCAGCTCTAACAGGACAAGCCTCCCTCTTCACTGGAGAGTTTGTGTAGTTAAGATCAACTGTTCCCTGAAGTCCAGTCTCATACTTCTGTACATTGTTCTGTGACTAGACAAAAATGAAACATTAAAATGTGAAAGTATTGAGGCTGGCCCAGTGGCGTAGTGGTTAAGTTCAGTGCACTCTGCTTTGGTGGTCCCAGTTTGTGGGTTCAGATCCTCGGTGTGGAACTACACCACTTGTCAGCCATGCTGTGGTGGCGACCCATATAAAGTGGAGGAAGATTGGCACAGATGTTAGCTCAGCACTAATCTTCCTCAAGCGAAAAAAAAAAAAGGAAGATTGACAACAGATGTTAGCTCAAGGCTAATCTTCCACACACACACAAAAAGTGAAAGTACTTACGGTTCTCTTCAAGACAACTTCTTTTTTTGTCTTTTGATATTTCTGATGCTTTTTTTTTTTACTTTTTATTTTTTAAAGTTAATATTTATTGAGTTTATGATAGTTTACAATCTTGTGAAATTTCAGTTGTACATTATTGTTTGTCAGTCGTGTTGTAGGTGCACCCCTTCACTCTGTGCCCACCCCAGCTTTCCCCCGGTAGCCATTAATCTGTTCTCTTTGTCTGCATTTTTTAATTCATCATATGAGTGGAGTCATACAGAGATTGTCCTTCTCTATCTGGCTTATTTCACTTAACATAATTCTCTCAAGGTCCATCTATGTTGTTGTGAATGGGACGATTTTATTCTTTTTTACGGCTGGGTAGTATTCCATTGTATATATATATACCATATCTTCTTTATCGAGTCATCAGTTGATGGGCACTTAGGTTGCTTCCACGTCTTGGCTATTGTGAATAATGCTGCAATGGACATATAGGGGTGCATGGGACTTTTGGAATTGCTGACTTCAAGTTCTTTGGATAGATACATGGTAGTGGGATGGCTGGGTCATATGGTATTTCTATTTTTAATTTTTTGAGAACTCTCCATACTGTTTTCCATAGTGGCTGCACCAGTTTGCATTCCCACCAGCAGTGTATAAGGGTTCCTTTTTCTCCACAACCTCTCCACATTTGTCACTTTTTGTTTTGGTTATTTTTGCCATTCTAATGGGTGTAAGGTGATATCTTAGTGTGGTTTTGATTTGCATTTCCCTCATGGTCAGTGATGACGAACATCTTTTCATGTGCCTATTGGCCATCCGTATATCTTCTTTGGAGAAATGTCTGTTCATGTCTCCTCATGTTTTGATTGGGTTGTTTGATTTTTTGTGTTGAGTTGTGTGAGTTCTTTATATATTATGGAGATTAACCCTTTGTCGGATATATAACTTGCAAATATTTTTTCCCAATTAGTGGGTTTTTTTGTTTCAATCCTGTTTTCCCTTGCCTTAAAGAAGTTCTTTAATCTGATGAAGTCCCATTTGTTTATTCTTTCTATTGTTTCCCTTGTCTGAGAAGACATGGTGTCTGAAAAGATCCTTTTAATACTGATGTCAGAGTGTACTGCCTACATTTTCTTCTAGAAGCCTCATGGTTTCAGGTTCAAGACAACTTTTGAAAGATACACATGCTCTGAAGGGTAGCCACATCTTTTTATTCTTTCTCAAAGTCAGTTTTTACAGTGGCTGGTGCTGGTGCCTGAAAATTTAGCCCTAATCATTTTCATCATCTGCAAAAGCAAAGATCCTCCTATATGTCCAGCTCACTGCCTCTATACCCAACTCCAGCAATCCTTTGCCCTTGTGGGCACTCCGACGCTCTTGGTGGTTCCGTCTTTTCTCTGGCCCTTGCTTCCCTCATATCCTCACTCATCTCCTTCCCAGCATAAATGGCACAGACAATCGTGGTTACTCCCTGGCATACCACCTCCTCAGCCTTGTCACTTTCTTACTTCGTCATACTCAGTTGATGAACCCCCAACCTTGGTGAAATTCAGTCATCTGCCTGCCCCCCACCTGCTCTGCCATGCAGCTGAATGTGGTCCCCTGAGTGCTCCAGTTTCAAGTTCACGTCCACTCACTTTAGGAGTATTTCACACTGCCCAGCTAGTATACTGCAATTCCCCAGTCTCTTCTTGCCTCTCCTACCTCCTCATCAGCTGTCACACCATCTCGCTGATACCTCATTTCCTAGTTCTTGGACAGCTGGGAAGCAATCCGAAGAGAATATCCGCAGGCCCACATCTCCTTGCCAGCATCTAACCCTGCTCTGCACTCCCCCCTCCTCTCCTGGGCCCTCGCTTCTGCTCCTGTTCTGGGCCGTCTCTCCAGCCCTCTCCTGCCTCTGCGAGTCCTCCTCTGACGTTTGCTGCTACTTCTCCCACCTTGGCAAAAGCTGCTCTTGGCCCCACCACCCTTCCAGCTTCTCTCCTTCCGTTTACCAGCAAGATTCCACTCTGACTCTCCATATGCTCTCTTGAGCCCTCTCCATTCGTTCCTTTGCTGACACAAATGATGACCTTTGTGTTGTTAAATCCGGGGGCAGTTATCACTTCTCCTCTTACCTGGCCTGTCAGCGTCAGTGACCCCACTATCACGTGAGTCAGTCCCTTCCCTCCCTTGAGGCTTTGTGCCAGGGTGCACCTTCTTAGTGAGGCCTACCCTGACTGCTCTGTTTTTTCCAAACTACAGCTTTAATCCCTTTCTAGCACAATAGGTGACTGACCGTGCTTGTCCTAACTGTCTGTCATCCCTGCTGGAGCAGAACTCCACATGGCAGGGTTGTCTGCTGTATTCACGGAGGTAGCTCAGGCACCTAGAATGGTACCTGGCATCCACGAGTCCTCGAAAGGTCCCTGGTGAGTGTGTGCTGGGTCTCCCTCTGTGCCCCATGTGGTGTTGGAGGGCCTCGGGCTCAGACTTCTCTTCCCCACCCTCACTCCCAGTGTGATCTTACTCAGCCTCATGCCTCTCTATGCCATCTGCAAGCCACTGGCTACCAAATTTATGTCTCCGGATGACCGGGTCCCCTGAACTCCAGACCTGTGCTCCCAGTGCCAACTTGACATCTCTGCTTGGTTTCTAACAGGCTTCTCCAACTGTACGTGTTCAAAACTGAGCTCCTGACCCGCCACACCCTCTCTTTCCCTGCTCTTCCCCTTCCCAGTAAACAGCAACTCCATCTTCCTGCTCCTCAGGCCACAAACCTGATGCTAGTTACCCACGATACTTTCTCTTACACTATGTCCTGTTTGTCCACAAACCCTGTTCATGCTCTCTGGCAAGTTCTTCCCATCTCCACTGATCCCATCCTGGTCCTAGTTCCCAGCCTCACCACCTGCTGCCTGCCTTTGCCCTTGCTCCCTGTGTCTGTGTTTAGGCCTGTAATGTGTGGGCCAGAGCATAGCACTCTTCTGTTCAGGACCCTCCAGTGGGCTCCCCTCTCACTCAGAGTCAACCCAGAGTCCTCACAGTGGCCTACGAGGCTTCTCCTGCTACTGTCCCGTCACTCAGTCACTGTGACCTCCCTGGCCTCTGTGTTCCTCCCTGGATCCTCCAGGTACACCCCTGCCTCGGGGCCTTGGCCCCTACCCTCCCATCTGCTCTAGCAGCACCTTCCCAATGTGGCCCTCCCTGAAAATTGACACCTGCCTCCACCCCACCACTTCCCCCTGCCTTCCTAGCACTTATCATCTGCTATACCCCGTTTTATTCATTGATTTTATTTGAGTTCTCTTTATCTCCATCCCTCCCTCTGCCCCCTTTCCCTCTCCCATCCACTAGAAATCTAAGCCCCATGAGGGCTGAGATTTTTTTCACCTCTTCCCTGCTGTATCTCCAGTGCTGGAGTCATGCATACTTATGGAATGGATGGATGGATGAAGTCTGCAGTGGGACCTTTCCCTAAAATTTTGTCTTATGCTCAGAGAGGCAGAACAGAATGCAGCCTCCTCTGCTGTTGACTCATTAGCTTCTGTGTGGCCAAGAGGAGCAGTATTGTTTATGGGTTAATCAAATCTGCAGTCTAGAGTCAGAAGGTACATATAAAGGGCAGATATGTGGAGTTAGAGTTACTTTTTGGGGATTTACGGTTATCCAAAAGTATGGAATAAGTTGATGAAAATCTACATAGCACCCACACAGTTCCCCCACTTTTTGAACATACATCCTTTATGAGTGTGTAATTTAGCAGCACGATTTCCCAGTGCAGCTGTGCAAAGTAGGAGAAATGGATTTTAAAGGCTGTCAGGTCCCTTTGTAATCTGTGGCTTCATATTTGTGTAACAACATTTGTGTTTTGCCAACAGATGTGCTACTTAAAGTACCCATGAGAATAGCCTTTGTGGTTTTTCTCCAGACTGGACGGAACCTCAGGAACTGATTCCTGAGAGGAGGCTGACACTGTCCACCCCAGCTCCTGGGTCTGAGGGGCCTCACTACTCTCCACTTAGGCCGTTAGTGACCCCTACAGATATATGGTGCAGCCCCTGAAGCCAGAAAAAGACAGTGGTTTTCTGGCATGTTACTTTTTCTCTGGTGGGTTATGAGCTTCTAGAGCAGAGACCCTGTTGCAGCTCCTCAGGGCCTTCCCCTGCATAGTACAGCACCTGGGTCTCCCGGGAGCAATAAGGGACAGGGTTTCTGGCTCACCACGTGGCCTCTGGGCCCACGTGTGTCTACCCACTGCCCAGACCCCAGGCTCACTCAGCAGGTAGGAACCACTCTTTTCCCTTCTCAGGGGCTGTAGTTTGGGAAAGCAGAATTCTCTGGCTAATTGAACTTCCTGAGTTTCAGCAATTTGAATAAAGTTTTGTTTTTGTTCCGATCACGTTATGATACTCACTAATTTGAAGGAAAAGAAAGGAAGCTGGTGTTGTAGGAAGTGGTGTGTTGTATCATTAATTGTTTTATTTTTAAAGTTTTTTATATTTTTGCAATGAGGCAAGTTTTCTTTGAATAAATAATGCTGGGAGCTTACCACATAGAAGGCATATGTGTTGTCTTTAGTACATTCTGAATTATCTGGGTTTACCTTTGTCTCTTGAATTCACTTATAAACAATTCAAAGGTTGCATTTTTAGCCAACAGAAATAGGAAGAATCTCAGAATTTATTGTGTCATTTTTCAATAGCTTAAGTTATAGTGATTGTGATAACTTCGTGAGAAAGCCATGTAGTGAATAAACTTCACATACAGTTTATCCTGAACATTTTGTTGTGTGGTTTACTTATTTATTTTTTTGGCCTCCAAGCACCTTAATACCTTTTCTGTGTTAAAAGAATTTCCCATTATGTGGATCTTGGATAGGAGGCAGGTGAGCCCTAGCTTCTACTTAAGAAGGCCTAAAGAGACAGGCTTGGAGGGTTGTGCTGTCCTCTTCTCTTGTGCGCCCTGAAGTCTGGAGGCAGACTGTCCATGGCCGGGGCAGGCTGTCCATGGCCAGTGCAGTGGCTTTGTAAGTATCCGGGATCCAGGGTCCCTCAATCTTTTTCCTCCATCACCCTGAGCAGGTGACTTCTATCCTTAAGGTTGCCTGTGGTCACAAGAAGGCAGTTGCAGCTCTAGTTATTGCACCCTCTTCTCCAGTTAGGAAGGAGGGTGTGGGGGAAGGGCAGACAGGCACTTGCTGCCTCACCCTCCAGTTCCATTCAATAATTTCCATCCCCACATGCATCATTTTTTACTGAGGAACAAACAGTGGCTACAACAGCAATCATTTATTTCTTATTCACGGGTCTGGATCAACTGCAAGATGAGATTCAGATCTGTTCTCAAGCCTGTCATTCCAGGACCGAGGGAAGAAAAGCAGCTGCTTAAGGACAGTCTCTTCTTAGGTGCATGTCAGGAGCCCAAGAGGAGTGAGCAGAGACACAGAAGCCTCTTGAAGTCTCTTCCTCCTCAGTCCCGTCAGTGGATGCCAGATGCGTGAGCAAGCACAGAGCCAGTGGGCAAGGAGGTGTGCTCTGCTCACAGTCCACAAGGCAAGAGTAGGCACGAAGAATGGAATGAACAGCGCACTCTGGTAGCGTCTCTTTGGCCAGAATGTCATCCCAGCTCTGCTGGAAAACTGGGAAATATCTTTCCTTAGCCAAGCACAGGGTCCTGTTAGGAAGGCAGATGGAGAACCTGAGTGTTGGGGGGCAGCTGGCAGCACCTGCCACTGAGGACAAATATCGCCTCCCCTTGCTCCCTGGAAGCTAGGGGATGGCAGTGTGTCCTAGGCTTGGCAAAAGCCATTCAGCCCTCAGGAACTTTGATTATTGAGGGACAGTGAGAGGTCATGGTGAGTGGCACATGTGTCAGGAATCCGGCAGTAATGGCTAATGTCCAATGAGGAGGTGGCAGTGGTACCTAAGGGTGGGTGTCCCAACCAGACAGTTCTTTAGTACAATCCTGGCTATGTTTTCAGTTGTGCAGCTGCTTTTCTGGGCTTAGTTCTCTATTCTTCTCTCCATTTCCAGATCTGCCAAAGAACTCCTTTGTGATTGAAGTTAGCTAGAGTTGGTTTCTCTTACTTACAACCCAGGACCTTGATGCAATTCATGGGGTCTGGGCAAGGTAAAAACATGCTTTCACAATTTTATCTTGAATATAGTGGATGAGCATAGGTTTTTTGAGCCATGTCGCCTTAGGATTAAATCCCAGCTCATTCACCTACTAGCTGTCAAGTCACTTTTCCCTCCTTGAGCCTCAGTGTTGCCTTTGGGGTTAAACACTGCTATGGTGGGTTGCTGAGCATTCAGTGAGATTGTATGTAAAGCAATGATTGTGAAAGTATTGGGAAAATGTCCTGGTTGAGCTTTTTGATTGACTCTGTATCATTTGGGTAATGGGCGATTAACTTAGGAGTACTGATAGCAGCTCAAAGGGCCCTTCTGGAAAGGGGTGAGGAAGGGTGGGAAGTGCTGCTGGTGCCCACTGTGAGTGAGGCTCTCAGCAGACCCTGACCTCCATCAAAGCACAGTGCTTGACAAACAGGCTGTTCAGTGAACGAATGAATGAATGCATGCATGCTTGGGTGCAGTTTCATGGGATTTGGGTGAGTCTGAAGTGTTTGGATTGGGGAAAATAGTTCAGCTGCAGATCACCATCCAATGAATGACCCTAGGCTTAATGCCTCCAACTGGGTAGTGGGAACAATTAGTTTGGGCATTCAACAGTCACTTATTGTGAGTGCACTTGGGCAGATCTTTAAATTTCCTTTTCAGTCTAGATTTGAAAGCAACAGTTCTTATTGCTAACTTACCACTAGTCACCACTAATGAACAAAGAATATGAACAGGAAATTCATAAAAGAAGAGATACAGGTGGCCAATGAAGATAGGAAAAGAGTTCTGCCTCGGTGATAATGAAAGAGACACGAATGAGAACAAAGAAGATGCCATTTTCACCTACCAAAATTGTAAAGATTAGAAGTACAAAAAGAAAGAAAGACAAGACCTAGTGCCAGCTGATATTGGGATCTGCTCCTGCTGCACAGCTTGCTCCCCACCTCCTGGGCCAGTCTGCACACGCAGCCAGGTGAGGCCTTTCCTTGTCTCCGGGTGTATTTGGATCCACTGTTGAGCAGATGACGCATGCACACAATTCACAACTCAGGAAGTGCAAATTCTAGAATGACGCTTGGTCTCTGAGTGTCCCTGCTGCCACCCAGGCCCCTCTACAGGGAACATCTGCTTCCGGGGTCCTGTATGTGTCCTTTGAGGTGTTTTGTGCACGTACACACACTTCAAAACCTATTTTTATTTTCCCTGCACCTGCTCGGGTCAGTGTGGCTAAGGTATATTTTTGTCCATTTTGTCTACATTACCAAATTTACTAGCATGAAGTTGTGCGCATCTTTTTATAAATCTCTGTAACATCTGTATTTATGTCTCCTTTTTCATTCTGGTATTGTTCACTTGTACGTTCTCCCTTTTTTTCCTTGTCTTGGTGGAATTTTGTTGGTTTTATTCGTGTTTCAAAGAGTGAACTTGTGAGTATTATTGTCCTGTATTACTGCATGTCTGCTTTCTGGTTCATTGAGTTCTGCTTTTATCTTTATTATATCTTCTGCTTTCTTGGGGTGCATTCTCTGGTTTTCTTTGTCTCAATTCTTAAATTGTAGACTTAGCTCATTGATTTCCAGCCTTCTTTTCAAATACGGTGTGAGCATTTACAGCTGACTCTCAAACTATTTCAGCTGCATCCATCCAGCGAGTTTCGATGTATAGTGTTACCACTTTTAAGTCAGCTCAAAAGGTTTTCTAATTTTATTTGTGATTCTTTCTTTGGCCCAAAATTATTTAGAAGTGTGTTTTTGAATTTCCAAGCATGTGGCTTTATGGGTTTTTTTCCTAGTTACTGTTCTAAGAAATCAAATTCTAGGGGCCAGCCCGGTGGCACAGCAGTTAAGTTTGCACGTTCCGCTTCGGCGGCCTGGGGTTTGCCAGTTCAGATCCCAGGTGCAGACATGGCTCCGCTTGGCAAGCCATGCTGTGGTAGGCGTCCCACATATAAAGTAGAGGAAGATGAGCACAGATGTTAGCTCAGGGCTAATCTTCCTCAAAAAAAAAAGTCAAGTTCTAGCTAAACTGCACTGTGGTCAGAGGACATGATCTGTGTGACAGCAGCTCTTGTGGCTTGTTGGAAGCGCGTGACCGCCTGAACACAGCATGCACCCACCAGCTGGGGGTGCAGAGCCTGCATAAGCTTATCACCTCAGTTTTGTCCACTGGGTTATGAAAGTGTGGATCCTCTCTTGCTACTGTCGTTTTGTCTACTTGGTTTACCTACTGCTAGGAAACGTGTGTCACGGTTTCTCCATGGGCTTGGTTAATTTTGGCTTTATTATTTATTTGGAGGCCAGGTTTTCAGTTTTAGAAGTGGTTTTTATCTTCCCAGTGAATTGAACTCTTTGGCATTATGAAGTGACCCTCTTTATAATAGTGCTTTTGCCTTGACTTTGACTTCACCTGAAAGCAATAGCACTGCGCCGCCTGTGTTTCTGGTCACTGCTACTGCTTTTCACGTTCCTCCCTTCTCTGTCTTTGTGGGTTAGATGTATAGCTCTTGAAAATGACAAATGGCTAGATTTTTAAAAGATCCATTCTGTCTGTTTTGACCATTAACGTCTATTTAATTACTGATGCATTTAGATTTGTTTATACCATTTTATTTTGTGCATTCTATTTTTTTCACATTGTCTGTTGTATTTTTTCTCCTCTCTTGCCTTCTCTTGGATTGAGTCTTTTTTTTAAAATTGTGGTAAGATACGCATAACGTAAAATTGACCATCCTAACCATTTTTAAGTGTACAGTTCAGTGGCATTAAATACATTCACATTTTTGTGCCACTATCTCCTGGATTGAGTTTTAATTGGTATCACACAGTATGCATGGTGCCATACCCTGCCTTTTCATTTTCCATTTAACAATACAATACAAACATCCCCATTCTTATGGACTAAAGTATTTGTGTCCCCCCAAGATTCATATATTGAAGCTCTAACCCCCAGTGTGACTATATCTGGAGATGGAACCTTTGGGAGGTAATTAGGGTTAGATGAGGTCATGAAGGTGGAGCCTGATGGGATTAGTGTCCGTTTAAAAAGAGACATCAGAGAGCTCACACTCTCCCCACCATGTGCTGTATAAGTACGCAGTGAGAAGGCAGCCATCTGCAAGCCAGGAAGAGAGCTGTCACCAAACACCGAATCTGCTGGCACCTTGATCTTGGACTTCCTGCCTCCAGAACTGTGAGAAATAAATTTCTGTTGTTTAACCCACCCAGTCTGTGGTATTTCACTGTGGCAGCCAAGCACAGGTGTCGAGACTAAGACACCTGTGTGTTAAAAAACAGTAAAGGTCCTTTTAAAGCTGCCTTACATTCCATCACAAATTTAGTGTATCTTCTCTTGGCCTTCTGTCAGCTCCCTACCCCTTGCCTCTGGTCACCCCACATCTTCTCTGTGCCTGGCTTTCCAAAAGAGTAGTTTATATTCACCATCTCTACCTTCCTGTTGATCAGCCCCTGGGGTCGCATCTCTACTGGGTCCTTCCTCTGCCCACCCCCCACTCATGTGCAGTGGTTCTGGACAGACTGCTGTCTGCCTGCCTGCCTGATCAGGATCCACTCATGGAATCCGTACCAGCCTGCGAGGTAGGCTTGTGCTTACCCACACTCTGCAGGTGAGAACTTACCATACTCAAGCGTTTATCTTAGTGGCTTCTCTTTGGCATGTGAAATTGTTGATTTCCTTCTTGTGTCTCTTCACTGGCAAAAAGGGGAGTTAAATAAGGTCATGCTCTTTGGCCCTTCCGTCTTTGTCCCTTCCTCTGCACTAGGCTCTGTATCCTGCATTGAGGCTCCAGTAGACTTCTTTCCAAGCAGTCCCAGATGACTATGAAGTTACCTCTTGCCGCATGTGCCCCCTCTAGGCTGAAGCCACTGAGGGCAGTGACTGCCTCCACTCGCCCACCACAGCCTCCCCTTGTCGCCTCTGGTGTGGCTTGCTACACTTCTTGTTCAGTGAATGATATTTGTAGGCGTGTCAGAACTGTGGAAGGAAGGCAGTTGGAAGCAAGGGGTGTAGCTCCTTGTTTTGCCCCCAGAGCTAAGACTTTTCACTAGGAGATTTTTTTGCATTCCCAAATTTATAAAGTAAGTCCACCTAAACCTAGATGTGGTACATTAAACACTAGAACCAAAAACTGAGCTCACTAGGCTCAGGTGCCCCAGAATTTTTGTCCCACCAAATAACAGTTTCATGGATGTCTACACAGTGGTTCCCTCAGCATGCCTCAATTTGATAGTTGATCCTGGGAGTACAGAGAAGTCAAGCTCGAAGCACATCTGCAGAAAATGATCTTACGAGGTATTATTAATGAATGAATGTCTCTGTTAGCTGCAGGAACCTCTGATCTTCCAGAAGGTTGTCCCGTGGACCCTAGAGGTATTGTCAGACATCTGAAGTTAGCCGGGCAGGTCCTTCACCCAGGCGGTGTCCTATCCCCCCTGCCTGGGTGGCTGCTGTCTCAGGAGCCTCCTGTCTGTCCACGGGTGAGTCTTTGGGTTTCAGCTGACATCCCATTAGGTGGCGACAGAGAGCGTTAAAAAGAAATATGAAAGAAATAAAACTTGTTTTGCTTCATGTTAAAAAAAAAAAAAAGGGCTCATGGGGTGTATGTGACCATTAGTCAGATATTACCATTTGAGGGGTTTTTCCCTTTCTTCTCCCTCCCATTGTCCTTAACCCACTGCTGCCTACCACCCCCTGCCTCCCCTAAAATAAGGAGGATAGATCAGAAGACCAGCCAAACGCAATGTCCTCTGGTCTCTATCAGTCGACAGCACCACCAGTCACGCAAGCTTGGAACCCGAGAGTCGCCCACCCTGCCCTTCACTGCCCACATCAGGAAGCAAGCAAGTCAGCCCTGCCCATTGTTCCTTCATTTCTCCCACCTCTCTCTTCATTCCTTCTGCCACCGCCCTGGTTCAAGCCCTCCTCTCTCTAGGACTCCTACAATAACTCAGCAGTTCTCCTACACGTTTCTATCTTACATACAGTCCCTAGTGTCAAATCTCACTCCCCTGCTTAAACCCTGAGACTGGTACCTCTGTCTTCAAATGGTGTCGAAGCCGCTAACATGACCCCTGCCTCTTTCTGGCCCCTTCTGTTGCCACTCCTTTTCTCCTTCCTGTGCCCCTCGGCCGTACAGGACTGCTTTCACAATCCTAGCCTTTGTCCGTGGTTCCCCTGCCGCATTTCTTCCTCCTGCTTATTTTTGAAGATTCAGCTCAGGTATCTCTTCCTGCAGAGAGCCCTCCATAAGACCCCAGACCCCATCCGGGTTAGATCCCTCCTCTCGTGCTCCCAGCTCCCCGGCAGTACCTCATACCAAGAGAGCAGTCTGTTGACTGTCACAGCTCATGTACCCCAAGCAGGGGGAGGAGCTGTGTCTTCTGCGTTCGAGATCCATGCTCTCATAAAAACCACGTTGTGATGCTCATGCCACTCAGCTTTCTAAGCCCACACACTCCCTGTCATGGGCTTGCTCACTACCCCAGACAGTCCCCCCTCCACTGAGGATTTGCTGCCAGGCCCAGTCTTTGTCTTTCTGTTCCAGTCCCTTCTGTCTCACAGGTGATTTAAGTGTGCACGTAGATGGTCCTCCTAGTGCCTGGCTGCCTGTCTTCTTGACCACCTCTGCTCCAGTGACCTCAACCACCCACTGCCACAGTCACAGCCTGGACTTTGTCATCACTGGAAACTACTCCACCCCCGGTGCTCTGACAGACAACTCCACTGGTGACAAAGACTTCCTGTGCTCCTAGCTTGTGGGTTCCACGCTCCCCAGGACTCTCAGTCTTCTGTCCTCTCATGAATCATGCCCATCGCCATACAAACATGTTTTAGAATTTCCCGTCTTCACTGAGCACTCCCTTCTCAGCTCCCACCCACTTCTCTGTTCCCACTTTTGCCAGGCTTGTCAAGACTTGGCTACTCACCATCCCCGCTCCTCACTTCCCACTCTTTGCTCAGTGCACTCCACGGAACAGTCCTGTCAGCCCCCAGTGGATGTCCATGTTGCCATGGCCAGTGGCGAGTCCCCTTCTTGACATGATTGTTCCTTCCTGGAAACCCCTTCCTTGTGTCTCTTCAGGGACCCCACCTTTTCCTGGTGCAGTGTCACTGGCTTAGTCAGTTTTATTTTCTTTGACCACCTAACCTCACATCTGAGCCCCCTTCTGTGTTTGGGGAACTCTCAGCCCACCTTCTGAGTTTGATGGGAGGCCAGGTGACCTCTGACTATAGTCACTGAAAATGCCAGATGCTGCTTTTCCTAGCTTCCCTTTCAGTTGGGGAGGCAGTCAGCAAACTACATCCCAAGGCCGAATCGGGCCTACTGCCTGTTTTTGTAAATAAAGTTTTATTGCAACCCAGTCCCACCCCTTCCTTTATGCATTGTCTGTGACTGCTCTCCCACCACACTGGCAAGTTGAGTGGTTGTGACAGAGACTGTGGCCGGCAAAGTAGAAATTACTTAGTGTCTGACCCTCTACAGAAGGCCTGAGTCCTGCAGGACGGTAAGGGCATGTGCCCATCAGTTATACCCACCTGCCGAGTGGGTCAAGGCCAGTAGGAGGAGCCCTCGTTCAGTGTCAGGGCTGCAGGAAGGACCAGCTCCTGGACCACAGTGGCCGCGGTGCCCCCTGCAGGGTGGCAGAGGCAGTGCCGGCTGCCCTGTACCAGCCTGGCAGCAGAATTTGGAATATTTTGTTGCTGCCCAACTAAACTCAAACCCATTTCTCCAGCCCTCTGGGGATCTCTGGCCACCTAAGAGCCTTTTTCTTTCCAATTTTTATTATTGTGGTAAAATACACCTAAAATTGACTGTATCTTTTTTTTTTTTTGAGGAAGATTAGCCCTGAGCTAACATCTGCTGCCAGTCCTCGTCTTTTTGCTGAGGAAGACTGGCCCTGAGCTAACATCTTCCTCTACTTTATATGTGGGACGCCTGCCACAGCATGGCTTGCCACGCAGTGCCATGTCCGCACCCAGGATCCAAACTGGCGAACCCCAGGCAGCCGAAGTGGAACGTGTGCACTTAACTGCTGCACCACCGGGCCGGCCCCTATTTGTGCCATTTTTAAGTGTACAATTCTATGATATTAAGTATGTTCATATCATCATGCAAATATCACCACCTTCCATTTGCCAGTAGCCTTTTAATAAAGTCCATGTCTGTGTAAATCATCTAGAATTGATCTCTGTTGCTTGCCACCAGTAATCTGGACAGATACACCCAATCTTCCTTTTACTGCCTCACTCCTCTTTCTCTGTCTCCTTTGCTGACTCTTTCCTCATCACAACTCCAGATATTGTGGGGGAGGGGTTGTCCACACTCCCGTCTGAAGTGCCCTCACTCAGTCACTCACTGGCTCTTCAGACCTATGTGATGAGGCCTCTGAGATGTCTGTCTCTAGCCCAGACCTCTCCCCCGAACTCCAGACTCATATGTCCAACTGCCCTTTAAGAAGGTGAAATGCCTCAAGACCGAAAACATAAAATATGGAAGTCAGAACTCTTGATCTCCCGCACTCCCCCTCCCTCCAGCACACACATGCCCTCCACTGATGGCACCTCGACCAGCCACCACATTGCCTGCCTGGACTCTGCAATGGCCCTGTGTGGCAGGCATGGAGGGCACTGTGCAGATCCCTGATGGGGAGGATGGTCAGCAGGCGGCCTTCAGCTGCAAGAGCCTCCTCACCAAGGTCATGCTGTTTCCTGGGCAGTGCCCAGGTGCCTGGGTGAGGTGGGCCAGAGCTTTGTTGGGCCTGCTTGCACTTTGGCTTCTTCCTCTGCTCAGGTCCGCTTCCTCCCCCCTCCTTTCACAGGTGTCAATCCCTAATAAACATTTAGCACCCCGAACTGTGAGCCTGCCCTGCAGCACCTTGTGTCTCCCTGCCATCTCACCCCCTTCCCACTCTACATCTCCAGGCCAGCCCCTAGAGTGAACTTTTTAAAACTGTTCATCTGATCATGTTATCCCTCTGAGAAAAACCTGCCAGGGGCCTCTCATCCCTCTCAGAATAAAACCCAAACTCTCTTGCTTGGAAGCAGGGCTGGCTTCTTGGGCATGCAACCTATATGATGCCCAGCGCTTAGAAGAATCGTGCTTGGTTTAATGCTGTACTGTGGCCATCTCAAAATTCTCCATTTCTGAACAGGAGGCCCTACATTTTCGTTTTGCGCTGGGCTCTGCAAATTACATAGCTGGGCCTGCCTCATTTTGAGCTCATTTTCTCTGCCTTGCTAACTTGGTTCCAGCCCATCACTCTTACTTTTCCTGGAACATGACAGATTATTCCTGGGGTCAGGGCCTTGGCTCTTGCTGCTCCTTATGCCTGGGCCCCTCTTTACATGACCTGCTCCCTCACCCCTCACTTCCTTCAGATCTGGGATCAGACTCACCTCAGAGAGCCCTTCCCCTGGGATTGGGCCCCTTCCCATCTCTCTGACCTCTGTTCTGTGCATGTGCACACATACATGCACCCGTACACCCATAACGACCATGTCAGGATCTGAGGTCACGCGGGCTGGCTCCCGAGCCTGTGCTCCTCGCTGCTGCACAGAGCTGCGTCACAGCTTTGTAGATGTTCCATATGCCTGAGCTTCTGAGGTTCCCCCCCGGAAGTTGTTTGCTTTGTCTCTCAAGGTGCCTGAGGAGTTCTTCTCCCTGTCCTTGAAGTTGAGCAGAGTCTATCTCACTGTTGAGCTTCCTTTATCACACTTTCCTGGAACACAGTGTGTTCTTTCGAGCTGCAGATGCAGCTCATCTTCGTTTTAGGTCAGTTCTCTTATATCTTTGATGGCATCTTCTGTTCCATTTTTTGGGTTCCCTACTACAGGGGACACAAATTATCGTTATGTTGGATTGTCTTTGTCTCTTTTCCAATGCTATTAGCTTTGCTCTAATTGCTTTAGCTTTTGTCTTTTTATCTGCCTTCACTGTATGTCTAATTTTATTTTCAGCTATGTATATTCTGTTTCTGAATGTATTTATTAGTTCCATAATGATGTGTTTGGGTGGGCAGTTTGTTTCTCTAGGTTGAGAATTTGACCTTTCATGTTACCGTTTTATCATCTCATCTTTGAACTCTTATTGAGAACCTGTTCTTATAAAGTTGTGAGGAGTTTCTTTCTCTTCTTTGCAGCGTTTTCTTGGTGAGAGACTTTGCCTTTCCTGAGCCATCTCTCTCCCTGTCTTTTTTTTCTTTTGGCCATAATACATTTGCAGAGTTACCAAGTCTTTTCTTGTCATCTTGGCTCAGGCTTGGATGGCTCCGTCCAGTCATTCTATTTGCTTTGGTATGGCGGGGAAATTCTTGGCATTCTCTTCCCATTCTCTTGGCATCTTCTCACTGCTTTCCCCTCTGGGCTATCGTGAGCTTGTTTTCCTTTGGTCAGAGAGAAGTTGCACACTGGGAGAGCTGCAGCCAGGCAGTCTTCAGCAATATCTAGATTCTTCTCTCTGTTCTAAGAACTACGTTAAATGTCTTATACCAAGGCTCACTCTAGCTGCTTGAGGGATGTGTACACCATTCCCTAGGGATGCAGGAATGGGGTACCTCAGGCTCCAGGTGGTTCCCTGAGTCCGTGTGTACCCAAGAGTGGTTGCCTCCCACAGAGACGGCTTGGCTCACTGGGTGGGCGCTTTAGCTGTTTCTCCTGCACCTCCAAGCCTCCCAGCAGGAGCTTCTGTAGTTCCTGGGCCTAAAGGAAAAAAGTTACAGACTCCCACCCAGTTGTTTCCTTCCATCTTATTGGCTGAGAGGTCTCAGGGTGTTGTCAGCTCCCTAGCATGGCTTCTAGGGGTGGGGCAGGGGCAAGAGCTCAGTCCTGCTGCTGCTTTGTCCTCTGGAATCCTCTCCACGGCTGGCTGCCAGGTTTTGAAACATCCTGCGTTGGATTTTATGTCCCTTTCCTTTGTTTGATGAATTCGTCCCTTCACACTCCTCCCCTCCTTTGTTTGTTTCTCATTTTATTAGTGATTGGGAGAAAGCAATTCTGTGGGAAGTTATAACCTGCTATTTGAACCTAATTCTCTAATCCGTGTGGAATTGATTCTGTTGTGTGGCAACTCACACACAGACACAGATACGTGCGTGCGCGCACACACGCGCACCCCCCCCCCCCCCCCCCCCCCCGCGCATACTTTCTCTGGTTGTTCACAGATGCTTATTCTGGGTAAATGTCAAGCTCCAGAGGGAATTCCTTGGGGATCTTGACTGGAAGGATGTCATTCAATCTTCTCATTGTATTTTCTACCCAGTTGGTGTTTGTACACAGGGAAGTGACCAATTTGGTGATATTTGTCTTGTCACCGGGCATGTTAATTAGTTTTTAGCCAGTACCCAGAGTTATTTATAGGATAGAGATTTAGTCCCTGCAGCTTCCCGGTGGCTTTGAACCCCTCTCATCGGAAACCACGGTGGGGATAAAGTGGGGGCCCAGGGTGCTGCTGTGAGGTCGCTGAAACAAGTAGGGTCTCCCTCTATATCTGTGTACCTCTTTCTGGGGCTTCCAGCAGTACAGGGGCACTAGAGGCCGTAGCCCTTCTCTGCCCCTTCCCTGCTCAGCAGTGCCCAGGGAAACCCCTCAGCCTATCACTGGCCTTTCCATGTAGGACACTAGTGGGCTTCCAGGCCTTGCCATTTGCCACCAGCAAACTGCACCTCAGCCAGCCTGGCTTCCAGGTCCTGTTGTCCTGACCTTGAAGATTTCCTAGGGCTCTGTTGGGGAATCCTATCCCCAGACCTACCTGGTACATCCCTCCTTTGCTCACATGTTTGAGTGTGGCAGAACCATGCAAGCAGTGACCCCAACCGCACCCCATGCTACAGCAGTCTCTCTCAGCCATTGGTGGCACCCTTCTTGTTTGCTAGCACTGGTAGAGAGATTTCCCCTTTTTTCTATTTTGTTGGTCATTTCAGTGGGCTCAGATGTCATCATCGGGAAACAGAAGTTCATCAGGCATGCAGATGTGGGGTGACCTGCACTAGAGATAGGCATTCACTTCACATTAGTGACAAGAGATTTAGACAAAATGAGCTGGCCCTTATGCAGAGTTCTCTCTTCTGTTACTAGACATCTCCTTTCTGCCCCTTTTTCCCCCCAAATATGTTGCCTCTGTGTTAAATTTATTTTGGCAAATATTTTGTTCTTCAGTAAAAGCAGCCAACACTTCGGTAAAAGTCTGCAAAACTTATTTACATAAAGTATACAAAAGTAAGAAGAAAAAAGTATTAACAGAAAACTGGGGGAAGAAGCAGCTGTGGGAATGTATTACTGGGGACCAAAAGGGCAGACATGATGTCAGTGCTTATGGAGACTGGCTGTTGGGACCTTGAAGACTAGATATTTGTCTTGGGGCACTGGTGGCCAGCTTTGCCCTGGCAAGTGTGGAAGATCACCGTGAGCACCCTTGCAGGATGTAGGAACAAAGGCACCAGGGAACATGATGGAAGGGAAGTTGCTAAATGTGGAGCCTGGAGAATGGAGAGTGAATCCTAACAATACAGTCTTTCCAGGGGAAGAGATGAAATCATGCAAACATCATTAATAAGGATTGAGTTCTTGATTTTCTCCCTTTCTTACCTCATTTGATCAGCTCCCTCTGCAGTTGCCTTCATGGAGACAGTTGATGGTGAAGCCACCCTGCTTGGGTTGCAGTTGTGGTCCACAACTTTACCAACTTTACTGCCTTGGGCTCTATCCTTCCCCCACCCACAGCGGCTCCACATCCTCGGGACACAGTGTCACCATCGCATCTGTATTCTGGAGCTCTTCCCCAGCTCCTCAGTGAGTCTCCCCAGCTCCCAGTCTCTCCCCTTCTGCAGCACTCATCAACATTGCTGATTTCATTGTTGATCGTCTGCCTTAGAACACTGTCCACCCCAGAGAAAGAGGAGAGATGGCTGCAGGTAGAAAGTGCGTCTTGTTCCTGTGGCGCCCCTGCCCTTGCACAGCTCGGGTGCAGCACCTCGAAGGTGCTCAAGGAATGTTAGCTACTGAATGAGTGCATAGGTGAAATGAAACACCTCCACACCACTCCCAGTGTTCTTGCTGTGATGACTTCTGTTTAAAGCTTGCTCCTTCCTGCTAAGCATCCCAGAGTGGAAGCAGTTTCTGCTGCCCCACTTTACTCCTATCTAGTTCCGGAACATTTTCGTCACCCCCAAAGGAAGCCCCATGGAAAAACAGTCTGGCAGGTCCTTGAAAGGTTAAACATGGAGTTCTCATATGACCCAGCAATTCCACTCCTCGGTATAGACCCAAGAGAATTGAACATATACATCCATGCAGAAACTTGTACACAAGTGTTCATAGCAGTTAAAAGGTGGAAACAGCCCAGCTGTCCATCAGCATGTGACTGGATAAACGAAGTGTGGTGTATCCATCCGATGGAAGGTTATTCCGCCATAAAAAGGGGTGAAGTTCTGCCACATGCTACACCATGGATGGACCTTGGAAACATTATGCTGAGAGAAAGGAGCCAGACACAAAAGGCCGTAGATGGCATGATTCCATTCCTATGAAAGGTCCAGAAGACGCAAATCCGTGGAAACAGAAAAGAGATGAGTGGCTGCCAGGGGCTGGGGGGTGGGGATCTGGGGGAGAGACTGCTTAATGGGTATGGGGCTTCCTCCAGGGGTGATGAAATGTTCTGGAACTAGATAGTGGCGATGGTTGCACAACATTGCGAATGTGCTAAGTGCTGCTAATGGTAAATTTTATGTTATGTACATAGAAAAAAGATTGATCAAATACCCTCAGAATATTTAGCCAACAGCCTTCGACTTGGCTAAATGCCTAGTCATTAAACTTCTTGAAATAAATTCCTTTCTGTCATGATTACCATGTCTTAGGCCTCAGAGATGGCATTCTGGTCAGCTTGGTCCAGTCTAACATGTGTCACCCTAGGTCCCTACGCTGGCCTCTTTCTCTTGCATGGACAACAGAGCTGCTTGCCTGGGCCCTATGCCTGCAGCCAGACAGGCTTGCTTGGAGACAGCTGTGGGTTCTGAGCACTGCATGGGCATCCTAAGACCTACCTTTACGTACAATTAAGGGTAATTGGTGAAGTCAGCTGCCGTTTTAGTGGGGTGTAATAAAAAATTGAGATATAATTCCATACCATGAAATTCACTCATTTAAAGTGTACAATCAAGTGGCATTTAGTACATTCACAGTGTTGTGCAGCCATCCCCTCTATCTAGGGGATATGATGAAAATGTTCTGGAACATTTTCATCATCCCTTAAAAAACAACTCTGTATCCATTGGGAGTTAATCCCTGTTACCCATTACCCCTAGCCCCTGGCAATGACTAAACTACTTTCTGTGGATTTGCCTATTCTGGACATTTCATATAAATGGAATCATACAGTATTTGTCCTTCTGTGACTGGTTTATTTCACTTAGCATTTCCCCAGGGTTCATCCATGTTGTAGCATGTGTCAGAATTTCTGTCTTTTTTAAGGCTGAATAACATCCCATTGTATGGATAGACTGCATTTTGTTTCTCTGTCCATCCATGGACATTTGTGTCGCTTCTACCTTTTGGCTACTGTAAATCATACTGCTGTGAACATTAGTGTACAAGTATCTGTTTGAGTTCCTGTGTTCAGTTCTCTTGGGTCTATACCTAGGAGTGGAATTGCTGAGTCCTATGGGAACTCCATGTTTAACCTTTTGAGGAACTACCTAACTGTTGTCCACAGTGGCAATTTTTGTTTAAACCTGCTTTTCTTTTCCCCATGTGTAGTGGACTCATGCTGTAAAGATGAGACTTACTGTATGGCATTGGTTGCCTTTATTTGGAGAGGGATCTACCTTTGGGTGGCAAGAACTGTTTTATTTACCTTTTCAAAACATAGACAGTTTCTTGCATCTTCTAAAAACTGGGGTATTTAAAAATATACTGAATTCCATGCAGGGCTGCTGAACTTCAGGTTCTACCACGGTAGCCTTCGAGCTGAACCCCATCCCCTCTTTTGCTCCCCAGACACCACTGAGACTGTCTTCTGGTACCATTTTGATTTCTCTCAGATCTTTAAAGGGGCTGAAGCTGACATCTCAAAGTGCTGCTGCCTTTATTGATTCTTACAGAGAAGCCTCCTTGATCCTGAGATTCTGCAGCGCATACTGGAGGTAGAAAGAATTGGAAGCTCCAAGTGAATGACACTTCAGGATGGAAGCAGCCACTGCAAGGAGGCCATTTCTCTCCTCTGATCCCTGACCTTTCACCTGGGAAGTGGCTGCCACCCTGCCCTTCCGATTCGTGGCCTCATTGTGGTACTTGGGCTCCTTATGCAGCTTCATGGGATGGATGACTGGAAATGAAAGGTGCTGAGAAATAACATCTCCTGAAATTGGCCTGGTGCAAACATGACTGAAGTTGGGTCAGGTCAGGATCTTGCTGGGGCTCTGGAACGTTCCCTGGAGCTCACTCTGGAGGGGGCTGAATTCCAATTCAAGTGAAAAAAACATTTCAGCTGCTGCTTTCACCTGGCTTTGTAGCCTTTTTTTTTTTTTAATCTGGAAGCCTTGGGGATTGAGTGGTCCCTCCTCAGCCACAGTTACCTGGCCAGCTGCACCTGCCAGCTGTTGGTTGTTTACACCCCTGTAATACACAGGAGCCTTGGGTCAAATGAGCGCCAGGTACAGCTTCCTGAGGCTGCTTTCTGCATGCCATCAGACCCCTCAGGATACAGCGATTTGGCCTAAAAACAAGATTCATGCAACTCTAATTTTCCTTCTCTAGATCAAAGGAAGGATTTGATCTAATGTTTGCTTTCTAGCAGCAAAATCAATGGGTGATGGTTTATTACTCAAGAGCCTTCTTTCACATGCTTCATAGATATTTAAGATTTGTGAAGGTCTTTTTGCTTCAGTGTGATATGTGCATTCTTGAAAAAAAATCTGTCTTCCTCAAATCACACAATAAAAAATAGGCATTGTGGGGGCTGGCCCCGTGGCCGAGTGGTTAAGTTTGCGCGCTCCGCTTTGGCGGCCCAGGGTTTTGCCGGTTCAGATCCTAGGCGCGGACATGGCACTGCTCATCAAGCCATGCTGAGGCAGCGCCCCACACAGCACAACCAGAGGACCTACAACTAGAATATACAACGATGTACTGGGGGGCTTCAGGGAGGAGAAGAAGAAAAAAAACCAGGAATTGTTATGAGAAAAACTGGGCTGGGGTAGACCATGCCAAACCTATATGATTTGGAAACCAGACCTCACTAACAAAAGCAGTGACAATTATGGTTCAAAGAACGCTGGGGCATGCTCAAATCTCCATTGGCATTTGCACCCAACAGTGCCATCAGCTGACCCTTTTTCACCATAACTCCCAGATGGCTGCTTCCTCCCACACAATGCACAGATGAGTCGTTCTGTCGACATTGAGAGTCAGGTCCTAGGCAAGGCTGCCTTCAGCAAAGATTTTTTTTTAAACACAGGGAAATATCTTGACACCTTCATTCACGCTTATAGCTTCACCGTATAGAGCACAACACTGTGGTTCTTTGAGTCACTTAAAGAAGGCACTTCCACAAGGTTTCCAGCTTTTTCTCTTAATATGTTCATGTAACGTGAAGGCTCTCTTTAATTGTTAGAAAGCTTGCTTGAAACTGCTTCAAAATACTGCTGTCAACCAGCACAGCTTCCAGTTAGATCAGTGTCATCTCCCCCTTTTTAAACCTGCTGCCACATTGATGCTGTGCATGTTTTGCCATTCGAGGACTGGTCACAGCCGTTGTTACACTGACTCCTAAGTACTTCATTCAGCATGGCTTTCCTAAGAGCATTCAGTGCAGTTCCGACACTCAGGAAGTTTAGCGTCAAGCTAACATGGAACCATATTCACATTTCTCCAAATACCCCCATTACTGCCCCTTCTTGGCACCTTTGAGCCATGGAGCCAGTCGCCCTGTCTCTTTGGTCTCCTTTAACCAGGAGTAGTCCCCAGCCCTTTTCTTTCATGCTGCAGGCTTTTTTGAAGAACCCAGGGCCCCTGTTGTGTGCAATGCCCCTGTCTTTGGACTCGTCTTGTTGTTTCCTCATGGCCTCCATTACCCCTTCCTGCAGGATGGGGCCGCACTTGAGCAGGCTGGCCACGGTCAGTAGTGCTGTTTGATCACTTCTTGGTGGGGGAGGGGGGCCTGCCAGATTCCTCTGCAGAACAGGACCCTACCTTCCTTCCCTTACTCCTTAGCCTGTGTATTCCTTACATTCTTGCCAGCTTGTAAGTACAGGTAAGACATTTTAAACACTGTCTTCTGTAGCATCTTCTAGAGGATACTCAGTCCAGCATTTTTAGTAGTTTCAGCAGGAGGAGTATCTGTGGACCTGACCACCTTATTGCTGGAAGCCAATCTGTGGAAGCCTAGAACCCGTCCATCCAGTGTAACTATCCTCCATACTGCTGCCCCCATGACCCCTCTCTCCCCATCACTGTAGATGGCACTGTCTGCCCTCCTGGGCGTGCATGACAGCGAGGCCCTCAGTGACTGCCCCAGCCTCATCTCCTGCCCACCCCAACCCACCAGTGCCCAGCAGGCTGCTGGTAGCACCCAAACTCATCATTTATTCACTTACTCAGAGCCTGCTTGCTTTGGGCACTAAGCTAGCCCCTGTTCCTTGAAGCTAGTGGCCAGAGGGATACAGCCATCAAAAGAAGCAAAGGTAGCATAGCATCTGGGTTGTGACTGTCACTTGGCACATGATTATTAAGTGCTGCTCCTGTGCCTGGCACTGTGCATTTAGCAGGGAGACGACAGTAAAGAAGGTACACACCGCCTGGGGAGGTTGACCCACACGGTGGTCTCATTGAAGTACACTGGGGGGCATAGAGTGCTCCTGCTCATGGGAGGGGGGAGGCAGGAGCAGGGAAGGCTTCTCAGAAGTGCCATCTTAACCCAAGATGAGAGAAAGGGCTGACCCAGAGCTGCTGATTACACGGGACAAGCATCATTAGTCACTTCTCCCTCTAGGGAGGAACGTCACAGGGGTGATGGGACAAGGCTGTCGATATCACTGCCTCTGCCCGTCTGGTGTTGCCTGCCCTGAGCCCTCCTTGCCGGCCTGTGGAACTCCTCTTCAGCCCTAAAAACTCAGCTCAGGCCTTCCTCCTCCAGGGAGTTTCAGTCTCTGGGCTTTCCCTCTGCCTGGAACAGGGGAAGGTGTCACTATTCCTTTGTTACCTCTTTGTCCCCCCCACTAACCTGGTAGTTCTTGAAGAACGAAGAGTGATGCTAATTCCACCCTGGCGTCTCAGCCCCTAGCAGAGTCTGGCTCAGGGCATGGGCAGTTGATGAACACACGTGGACTCAACCATGACCTCAGACAAGTCCCTTTGTCTAGTTGTATTTCCTTTTCTTTTCCTCTGCAACGCTGAAGAGTTGAACTTGTGAACTTGGTGTTCAGTTCTCCTCATACTCATTTCAAGATTGTGTGTGCATGTGTGCACCCATGTGTGCACATGCACATGCATATGGTCTGATTAGAGGGAAGACGAACAGGGCTGTTTGGTTTCTTTGAAAAAGTATGTGTTTCAACAAACCCCTTAAACCTCCTGCTGGGCGGGACTTTGGGGAGTTGCCTAGCACCTCAGCCTGGCCTCCCTCCCTCAAGTCACCCTGGGACTGAGCAGGCAGCTGGGCCAATTGGATTACCTATTCCACATCATTTTTACCTCCACTTCATGCCAAGCCGAATGGCTTCCAGGCTTCTTTGTGGGCTTTTGTTATTTGTTTTTAAATAGAGGAGGAGCAGTCAGAAAATAAAGTAACACCCACCTGTGTGCCCCTCAATGCACAGAATTGAAAATCACCATATTGTCCTAGTTGCTTCAAGTAATTTAAATTCAAAAGAACTAGAATATTACAGATAGAATTAAAGGCCCTTTTATTCCTCATCTTCAGTGCTATTAAAAGCATTTAGGGGCTGGCCCTGTGGCTGAGTGGTTAAAGTTCTACGTGCTCCACTTTGGTGGCCCGGGGTTTGCAGGTTCAGATCCCAGGTGTGGACCTACTCCACTCATCAGCCATGCTGTGGAGCAGCCCACATACACAAAGTGGAGGAAGACTGGCACGGATGTTAGCTCAGGGCGAATCTTCCTCACCAAAAAAAAAAAAAAAAAAAGTTCATTTACACTTAGAAATAGTTAAAAAGATAAATTTTATGTTACATACATTTTATCACAATAAAAAACTTAAAAACCCAAACAGTTCATTTAGACTCTAGTCAGAGTCTGGGCACAGCTGAATCTCCCTGCTTTGTGGCTAGTAGCTGAAGAGGTATGTTCTCTTCTCCTTGAACTTCTAACCGTGGATGTGGCTGTAACCCCCAGCCGCTCCTGGCCCAGGCTTCCCCCTCCTCAGTCAGTTTCACTGTCATCTTCCCAGGCTTTGGCCATGGTCCTTAACTTGTCCCTGCCCCTCACCCCCACACCAGTCTGGCAGCAAACTCTGTCGCTCCACTTCCTAGTCAGCTCCCAAATCTTCCACTGTCCCCATCCTGGGCCACGTCAAGACCATTCCAAGAGACTTTTCATGGGTCCTTGCTGCTTTCTTCTTAACTGTTCTCCACACAGTGACTAGAGTGATCCTTTGAAGATGAGAGCCCCTGTCTCCATCCCCTGCTCAAAGCTCCCTGATAGCTTCCTGTCACACTCACAATAAAACCCAACCAAGCCCTCCACATCTCCGCCTGAGGCCTCTCCACTGCCCAGAACCTTCTTCCCCCTTTCACAGCCACATGGCTTGCCCCCTCACTTCCTTTAGGTCTTTCTTGTTTCTCCCAGTGTCACCACGTGGATTTTTTCTTCTTTGTGTTCTGATTAGTTCATTCTTTTGGATGCTCACCTGGTCATAGCCTTGTCCAGTGCGAGGGGCCCTTCGACTCTCCCTGCTAGCTTCCAAGCACTTCCTTGCCTTCTACCCCCGCTTCTCCCCACTGCCAGCCTGGTGCCCTTCCGCAGACTCTAGGCTTGTTCCCTGTCCCTGGGGTACCGTTGCTGGCCATGGAATATGTCCCACCCACGGGGTACTGAGCACTGCAGTCAGAGGTATTTGAAATAAATCTTTTCTCTGTGGTATGTTATCAACTTGATATACAGTTAAATTCCTTTGTTTCTGTTTACTTTCAATGTAGTGGGGTTTTGTTACTTTTTGTTTTTGTTTTATTTTTGGTTATGTAAACTTACACATGATTGAGAAGTTGCAGTTACACTTCAGCATACCCAGAGAGGTCTCGCCCAGCGCCTGTACCTCACCTCATTCCCACCTACCATGCGCCAGGGACCAGTTCCATTAGCTTCTGCTGTATGCTTCCTAAGGTCCCCTTCTTCCTCAGGTAAAAGGCAGCCTACTATACACATTTTTCACCTCATGGTAGATCCTGAGGATTGCTCCCCAGCAGTTCAAGGCTCTCTTGCTTAGCCCCGTCTCCGGCTGCACAGCTCTCCATGGTGTGGGCGTTGTCGTCCAGTCAGTGGGTCCCCGATGGTGGCTATCTTCAGTCGTCTGCAGTCTTGGGCTAGTAAAAATAATGCTCTCACAAATAACATCATGCATCTGTTGTTTTGCATTTCCGGAGGTGTCTCTTCAGGGTAAATTTCTAGAAGGGATTGCCTTAGATGGCATCAGCACACTTGATTATATCTAAGAGGCATTCCTGGGGCATGTGGTTTGTACTTGACTTTCCGGTGGTTGAAGTATTTGGGGAACACAAATGAGAGTTCTGAAGAAGCCAGACCTTTTCCTTTGGTGTGGTGGTTTCTCTAAGTCTGGGACTGTCTAGGTTCCAAAGAGCAGCCCTGGCATTCGGCAGTGCCTCTGTGGGCTATGTAGAAGTGGTGATTCCAGTCTGTCTGCCATTCTGCTGCTGGCGAACTCCTCTTTTCCTCTCCTCCTCTCTATGACACTGGGCCGCAGGCCACACTGAGCTTCTCACTCATTTCCCATTGAGAAGCTAAGACTGGGAGAATTGAAAAGTAAGCTCTGTGTTGGAACATATTAAGGAACCTGCACTTTACAGCAAGAAAAGGTCTCCTGTGGGCCATGAGCTGAATCTGGTGGATCCCATTCTTGGAGCCCTAAACTGCTGGAGGAAGATCTAGGATAGGGAGGAACTCAGGGGCGAGCCCAAGGTGGGCCGGGACACCCTCACCACGACCGGTCTCCCCATGCCTGACCTGAGCTGTTCAGGAAAGGTGTGTCCTCATGGCGCCGAGTGAGTCCTGGTGCTAACCCGCCTTTGTTGACTTACCCACGTCATTCGAGCCTCATTTCCCCTGCACAGCATGGTGCTTTCATTGAAGTTCCTACAGTGTGGACAAGAAGGGAAGTTGCTTGGGGTAGACCAGCCACAAGGCAGTGAACCAGTGCTGACATGAGCCGTGTGGGACAGGGCAGCTCTAGGTCTTAGTCACAGAGGACAGGAATAGTCTTGCTCTTTTCCAGAATGAACTGCCAACTGAGGGACTTAGCAGGTGGCTGATTCCAAGCCCACGATTCTGCTTTCCAGACCTCCCCTGGCCCGAGTTATGTTCTTGCCCTCTTAGCCCAGCCATGAGAGCATCATGCCCAGACTCTGATCCCAGGGTCTAGGACCTCACAGTGACCATTTCTGAAGTACACAAGGAAGGGACCCTACCGGACAGAACTGAAGAATAGGGAAAGAGTTACTCAGCATGAAAGAATGGGGAGGCACCTGCCCTGGAATGGGGAGGGTGCTCTTCTGCACCTTTCTCCTTGCTCGTTCCTCTCATCAGCCAAGGCCATGTGTTGTAAGGGAGCATCTGGTAATAAAGGCTCACCTGACCTGGGATCGCTTCTCTTCTCATGCCAGAACCCTGGGCAGTGGTTTCTGGTTGCCCGAGTTGGCCAGTATTTATATAGTGCCTTTCTGAGTTATCTCCCTCTGGGGTGTTGGTACCCATTGTCAAGATGAGGAAATTGAGGCATGGGATATTGAGGTCACTTGCTCAGGTCCATGTTTGGAAATGGCAGAGTCAGGATTTGAGTTCAGGTTGGCTGGCTCCAAACCCATGTGTTCTTTGCACAGCGCTGTGCTGCACGCCACTTCCCCAGTGGGGAATGCTGGGCTGTGTTCCCATCAGCAAGTTGTACTGTGCCCCACGGCTGTTTTTGATCAGGCACACATTTGAGAAAACCCAAAATACAGAGGCTATAGTAACACCCAAGCTAGGCCTTCGTGAAGAGGATTGCCACCCCCATTTTGGGTGGGCAGCTCCCTCTCCAGCAGTTGAGGGCCTCTTGTCAGCCATTAAACCTAGAGGCCCTCAGGCACAGCTCATAAAGTGGCCTCTGCCAAGGCGGTGTGCTGAGAAGCCACACAGTATTTCTACCCAGACAAATGCCGCCTGTGCAAGTTGCTCACTCTTCTGTGTGCTAGGAGTGGGACTAGGGACAGCAGGACTTGAGGCGGCCACAGTGCAGGTAGAGTGCACAGTACAGGCAGTGGGCCACTACTAGCAGCAGCCCAAAGCCCCTAAAGAAACCTGTGAAGGGAAAGGGCATCGAGATCGGGGTGAGTACTGGCAGGGCAGCCCCATCTTTCAGGGCCCTGCCTGTGCTGGGGTCCCCTGAACCTGCCATTGCTCACTTTTTCTGCAAACCAGTGTGTTCTCTATGATACTAACATACTTGTTTAACACTTCAGGGAAGAAAAATCAGAAGACCAGGATCTCCAGGGCCTCAAGGACAAACCCTTGAAGTTTAAAAAAGTGAAGAAGGATAAGAAAGAAGACAAAGAGGGCAAGCATGAGCCCCTGCAGCCACCGGCCCACCATTCTGCTGAGCCAGCAGAGGCAGGCAAAGCAGAGACCTCAGAAGGGTCAGGCTCAGCCCCAGCTGTCCCAGAAGCTTCTGCATCCCCCAAACAGCGACGCTCCATCATTCGAGACCGGGGACCCATGTACGACGACCCCACTCTGCCTGAAGGTGAAGCCACTTACCTACATGTTACTTAAT